>NC_056737.1:688812428-688957428 GCF_019279795.1 Protopterus annectens | reverse complement strand
TTTAAAACCTGCATTGGCACAGTTTTGCGCCTGTATACAACTCAGCACAGCTCCTCGTGGTGTCCTTCAGAGTGTTGCAAGCAGCAGAGAGACAAAAAGAGAGACTTTAACTGATTAAGTATTTTTTTTCTAAATTTCTTCCTGCGACTGCATTTTCTCGCTGAAAAGTGAGTTTCTAGCTTATCTGTGATTTAAAAAAGCTTTATTTTTGACTACCTTACTATTTTCTTACTGTTTGCACTTCCAAAAGTCGTTTTAAGTCGTTTTTGTGTTGTTTAACAGTTGTAGGCTACACACTCAAGTGCGCTAGCCTGTTTATAGCATTTACAGTGTTTTTGTGTAAGTTGGTTCTGTAAAAAAAAAAAAAAAAAAAAATATTCTTGTTTCCTGCCTTTTCGAAGCTAGATTAGTCCAGATTTCAGGTTTTGCTTAATTCTGGGTTGTGGTACAGTTCTTGAGTTGCCCATATCCTTACTTGGATAGGAAGAAGCTTCTCTGTTCACCAGTGAGAGTGGGGAGCTTTGAGCAGCCTATCTGTCCCTGGAGGAGTGGTCTCAGCCCAGCAACTAGTAGCTTATTGGCTGTTTTGGGCCAGTTCCTATCTCTTTCAATCTCTCTGCTTTAAAACCCGCATTTGCATGGTTTTGTGCATCGCGCAGTGCCGGTTATGCAGGTTTAAACTATTCCCGGCTCCTCAAAGTCTGCTCTTCAATTTTTCCCTTAGAACTAGTCAAACTCTCAAATTAAGCACTCAATCTTCCTTTTACAGCCCAGTACTAGCTCAAATTTCTCAGTAAAGCACTAACAAACGCTAGCACTGCACCCCCCTTATACTATATAGAAGTAAAAAGCTCCCTATATGTTCCATCCGGACAATCAATAAAACAAGTTCATTAAACTATTCGGGCATATCCAAAGTGCAGTTTCAGGTCTACACTCCAGTCCAGCTGGTGAATCTGGGAATCTTGAGGCAATGTTACAATTGCACAGACAACCCTCTCCTTCTTCCAACAAACTCAAATGTATGTGACAGATGCCACTATACAGCCAAACTGGAGGGCAAGCTCACTCAACCCAAGACTGGAACAGCCAGTCAGGAGGAGAAGGGAACCACTCGCACCACACAACCAGTCTCACATAGACCAATCGTATCTGCACCAACAGACAGTACACATAAACACACAAAGACATACTCGGAGGCTCTAAATAAAAATCTGCCAAAGTAACAGAGACCTCCAAAGCAGACATCCAAGCAATCGCTACCCCAAAATAATATTCACGTATCACATACTTCACAAAGTCTGTGTGCCACACAACCGCATCCCTTAAGACTAAATACACTAGTAATAGGAGACTCTATTGTCAGGCACACTGACGTCCCACTCACCAGACTGAACAAGGAGAAGGTCACTGTAAGCTGCCTGTCGGGTGCCAGGATCCGCTACATAACACAAGCACAACCCCCTTTCACCACTAGCAGCCCTTCTTAGTGTTTGTGGTAGTAGTCTTCCTGCCTTTGGCACATACAGTCTCTTCCCCACCCTATCTGTGCTCTTTGTACAAGTTCTCTCCACTGATTTGTCTCGTTTGCCCTCCACCTCTGCCATCAGATTGAGTATCCTTCCCATACTTACCTCTACTTCACCTTGGAATGTTTGTTCCTGCCTTGCCACCTTTAGCTCTGTCTCCACTTTATTACTTAGTTCCACTGCAGACCCACATATATATTGAAACTCAGGCAATATTAAGCCTGATACCCCTTACTCAGGTTAGGAAAGTAAGATAATAAAAGAACACTATTACATTGCTGATCCTAATTTATTTTATATTCCACTTCTTTTCATTTTAATATTTGCCAACATGGAACTTCAAATATACTTGATACATTTCCCGCCCTGGTCTTTAGAATAACAACCCCCTCAAAGTGTGCTGTGTTCCACATAGCAGGACATGATTCAAGCTATGCACATATTTAAAATAGCAACAGAAGAAAAAACAATAATAATGATGATGATCACAAACTGCAGTATATTTTCTTCATGTTGTCCCATCTCCTTTACTGTTCCTGTATCACTCACTCTCTTTTGTCTCTGACTGCCAGCTGCAGAATCTTACTGTCATAACTACCATGTGAAACAAACCTCAGAGTTACATTTTTTCATGATGACTACATCTTAATAAAGGTGACAGGGTCTTAAACATCTTGTGACTATATGGTAGCTGGTAGGATAGACATTATGAAAGCTGGCATTAATACTAAGAGGGTGGCACAGTGGTGCAGCAGTTAGCATTGTCATCTCACAGCAAGAGGTTCTCCAGTTTGATTCTCGACTGGGGTGCCTTCTATGTAGAGTCTGCATGTCCTCCCTGCATTCTTGTAGGTTTCCTCTCACATTCCAAATACATGCATCAGGTGGATTGGACATTAAAATTGGCCTTAGTTGTGAGTGTGTACATACAGAAGTCTATGGTGCACCTTCTGAGCAGGGTTGGGCCTGCTACAGAAACAATGATCACTAAAAGGTGATCATTGCCCAATGTACCACATGGTGCATAAATGTGAGAGTGAGAGAGTGAGAGAGTGAGAGAGTGAGAGAGAGAGAGAGAGAGAGAGAGAGAGAGAGAGAGAGAGAGAGAGAGAGAGAGAGAGAGAGAGAGAGAGAGAGAGAGAGAGAGATTAATGCTGAGAAGTTGACCAGAAAAAGGTACCATGTTGGTAATGGCCAACCTCTTAGTTACCTGTAAAGAAACGAAGAAAAACTCTGTCACGACAAGCTGCTGAAGTCTAAACTTTTACATATTTATATTTTTCCCAGTCAGGTGTTTTATTGTAACAAGATTGGTTAATAGCGACCACCTGACACTTTATATAAGAGTTTTGAATCGTAATTTACTGTTTCTGAAGAAGTTTGCTTGCTAAGCAAACGAAAAGCACTTCAAACTAATAAACTTAAAGTGTGATTTTAGACTTCAGCAGCTTGTCATTACAGAGTTTTTCTTCATTTCCATAGTTTGGTGTGCCTAATTTGTTCAGTAGTTTCTATGGCGTCTGGTACGGCAGCTAGCCAAAGTCTTTTTACACTGGGTGATGTATTAGATGTCGTCGATATTGACTCAAACAACTCTTTGGCATCTTTATTCAGTAAGATTGAGTCGATTTTTACAAGACTCGACCAGCTTGACAGGAACAGTGAAATACGGGAGTCTATACTACTATCACTCCCACTTGCCTCTGGCCAGTCTCACTGGTCTCCAGTCAGTAGTGGCAGTTTGGAGAGTACATCAGGAATGAACGTGGCACTGGTTCAACAAAAACTGCTTGAAGCAGCTTGTGACAATGTGCTGGCTGTTAACAGAGGAGTACTAGAAATGCCGTGTTCCAGTCCGACACCGAATAACAGCCAAACAGTGTTGGAGAACTTAAGAGGGTCTACTAATGCACAAGTTCAAGCACAAGCTCCCACAAGATTAACATCCTCCAACGCGACTGACAACACAATTGTTTACCGTCGTTGTCATTTTGGTTATCTGATGGTTTTTCTTTTTCTAGGGCAATACCTACTAGTGATGAAGGCGGACCGGTGGACAGAGGTAATGCAACTCTAATTTCTAACATAGAGACTAATTTAAAAAATCTTGACAGTCATTTACTTAAACTTAAAAAATTGCAATTAGAGATCTCTTATTTTCGTGAATGCTTGTCACAGAGGATGGTTCTGAAAGGGTTACGCTGCCACCAATACCCGATGGGCCTTGAAGCAGAATCAGATTTCCACAAAGAATTAATTGGTTTATTTGACCGTCAAGGCTTGGAGCTGTTAGAACTTATGGTCAAACATTACAGCATATGGGTGGATAATTGGACAACAGTATAAAATCTGACTCTGAGTTTCTCCGATATAAATTTGAATACTGTCGTGTCTTTTCAAGCATAGACCAATTTATGCTTAAACTTAAAGCTAATAAAATTTAAAAACTGGAACGCGATTGTAAAGTATACGATCAAGGTACTGCATATCCAATCCCTTCCCCTGCCCATGTTTGGCAGCAGGGTAGTAAATACACAAATGAATTCTAACAACAATAGTTATCAGATCAACCAAAATGTTAATTCTGTTGGTGAAAATTCTCCCAATGTCCACACAGATGACCTTAATGACTCTACCAATTCTAATGCCCCAGTTGAAATTTGGAGAAGTGAGAGGTTAAAAAACTGCCCTTGGGGGCAAAACAACAATGGGCAATACAATCAAAATTTTCGGCAAGCCAACTACACGGGAGCCAGGCTGAAACAAAAGAACTCTCAACCGAACAATACCAAAAGCAATTGCAAGTTCAACAAATGCAAGACTTAACCAGTCCAGTTATTTACAGGGATTTTGGAGTTTTTACCAGTCCAGTAGTACATAGTGGCTTTGGGGCCACCCCTTTTGGGACAGCAACGGTTTTGACCGAACACCAACATCAAGTGTTTAAAGGAAGGTCAGATCCAGTTAGCCCAGTCATTATTATCAACAAAGCAGGGGACTACAATGTCTACTATTTTTCTTCAGTACCTATTACTTCCGAGATAGTAGAGTTTCTAGCTAAGGGACACACGTTTGTTCCTTCACAGCATCTGGACTCGGTTAAAACTATTCTTGACATCAAAATTTTTACTAGGAAATTAAATTTTAATTTAATGTTGAGGGATGTTATGAATGTATCAGGTGCTGATTGGTTTTATATACCTAGTACGTTCAACCCCCCCATTACATCCAGTACTACAAATATTTGAACAATTATGTGAACTGGACATTAGACAAGTTATAAAAGTTGGACTTAAAGCAAAGTCATTACACAATACTAGTAGGGATGAACATGAATATCTAGAGTACATTAAGTAACAAGATATCCGTTTGTGTAAACCTGACAAAGGAGGGGGTTTAGTAGTGTTTGACAACTCGAACTACATTGAACGAATGAAAGTGTTGTTAGCTAATTGTGCTTATGAACTGAGCTCACGTTCTGAGGTCAATAAAGCATATCAATTAATTAAAAACTGCATTAACGACATGTATATAGAAGGTAGAATAGAACAGAACATCTACAATTACATGTCAACACAATACCCGAGGTTTCCATACCTTTTTGGAATCCCTAAGATTCATAAAAACTTGTCAAATCCACCTATGAGACCTCTGGTTGATGTCCGAGGCTCACCAACATATTCATAAGCCAAAGTAGTTGACGCCATACTCCAGAAATATTTGGTACTTGAGGATCAAATATTTAAGGATTCATGGTCCTTTTTGAAGAAAATTGATAGATTGCAGTACAATGAGGACCACAATTTTCTTACTGTTGATGTGAAAGATCTTTATACTTGTATCCCACATGTTTTAGGTATCGAGTGGGTAGGGCTAATGTTAAAGAAAAATGGAGCCCCAATAGCTGAAATTTCTTTGGTAACAGAACTACTTGACCTCATATTATCTAACAACTTTTTTATGTTCGGAAATGACTTGCATTTACAAAAAGTGGGGGTCGCTATGGGTTCCTCGTGTGGAGCCAGCATAGCAAATTTAGTTACTGCCTATTGGGAATCTGAATTCGTATTTAAAAACAACAACCTTAGAGACTCACTAGTGTACTACACACGCTATCTTGGTGACATTTTTATTTTATTGAAAGGTGATTTGGAAGTCAGTAGAAACATGCTTGAGTTTTTCAATCAGTCAACGCAGTTTTTACAATTTACATCTACATTTGACATGGAAGCAATAGCATATCTGGTTATTTGGCTAGCTAAAAATAGAGCACAGCACTGTTTCGTAGCCAAAATACATAGGAAGAGCACCCATTCTAATTCTTTCCTACACTTTTCTAGTTGTCATCCCTACTATCAGAAACAGTCAGTCATTAAAGGTCAATTAGTGAGAGCTTCATGTATAGTTAGTCAGGACGAAGAATTTTTTGACGAATGTCACTTTTTAAAAAGTATGTTTTTACGACGTGGTTATCCTGAGGTCCTTTTAGATTCCTTAATTGATGAGGTTAGAATTAAGAGATCTAACCACACATTTAAACCTATTTTAGGTGTTAGGGAATCAATGCCTGAAAGGGCTTATGTGTCAAATACAGTGACTTTGGACAGTGGTAACGAACAGACGACTGTTGGTACAACGGTTTTCCAGTTAAGCTTTATTACCACATTTACTATGCATAGTCATTCTTGCATTACGATTATTCAGAAAAACTGGGAACTTTTCAAAACTAACCCAATGTTATTTAGTAAAATGGGTGACTTTCCTAAAGTAACTTTTAGGAGAGGTAGAAACCTAAAGAACTTGTTAGAACAACAACGCCGTAACACTCCTAGAATTACAGGCATGGCTAAATGTGAAAGTTGCAACTTTTGCAAATTTGTGGAGGTTGCCAACTTTTTCGTCATTAATGGCACAAATTACAAATTAAAATCGAGGTTTTAACTGTAATTCCAGATTTGTGGTTTACTTGGCTAGGTGCCAAGGTTTTGCATTTTATATTGGCAAAACGGAGTGTAGACTCCGTGATAGAGTTTACAAACATGAATACACAATTGCCAAAGGCAAAATTGACAATGCCCTAGCCAAACATGTTCAAACTTATAAAGAACACAAATTTAAGTACATGGTTACCGATCAGGTTCTGCAGGACATTAGAGGGGGTCCTATACCCCTACAGTTGGAAGAGTTAGAACTGTCCTGGCAAATTAAGCTGAACACTTATAATTCTCCAGGTTTAAACAAAACCTGCTCTATCAGTAGTATTCTAAAATTAAAGAATCTACAGAGATAACTGTGTGGTAGACGTGTGAGCTATAGATCATAGATGCACATGGTTCAATCACACACTTTTTGTGATAAATTGTTTCAAGTGTATTTTAGTACGTAGTAACAGTAGTTGATAACAACAACGTCTTTGTTAAGTAATATGTCAATTGAGAATCAAGTTGAGTATGTTGTATTAGGAAGGTTACAAAGACTCTTATTTATAATGATATTTTATTAGTAAGATATTAACAGTTTAAGTTTTCACGTGTGAAGTTGGTTCCATTCATTATGAACGAGTATTGTTTTATGAATGAGTCAGGTGTTATATTGTAACAAGACTGGTTAATAGTGACCACCTGACACTTTATATATGAGTTTTGAATTGTAATTTACTATTTCTGAAGAAGTTTGCTTGCTAAGCAAATGAAAAGCGCTTCAAACTAATAAACTTAAAGTGTGATTTTAGACTTCAGCAGCTTGTCGTGACAGAGTTTTTCTTCATTTCCAAAGTTTGGTGTGCCTAATTTGTTACCTGTAAAGAAGACTGGTGAATATGATGGCAATGAATGGTGCAAAATGGTAGAATAGCATCTGAAACCCACTCTCTTCAAATGCTTAAAAAAGGAATGTATTCTGTTTCTCGTATTTGCTATGTACCCTTTGAATAGCAATAATATGGTGCATAATATTTCCTCTTATTCATTGACTGATAGTGAATTGGAAGTATTGAATAAGCGGTTGACTTTTATTCCTGTTGAGAATGGACATATTTCAGATTGTTTACAAGGAATTTAAATCTCAAAGTTATTCTTCTTACACATGAATTGACTACACCCTAGGAAACCTAGTACTTTTATTGCAATAAGTTATCCAGTTGTGAGTGTGTTTTAAAAAGCTTGTGAAAAATGAGGCCTGGAACAAACCAATTTGTTCAGAGACACCTCCAGAGGGCCATATGGGAATAATAGTGAGTGTTAAGGAGGGGGAGAGGGAGAAGGGGATAATAGGGCCAGGATAGTAGTACAAGGAGGTTAGCTAGGGTGGTGGGGATAGATGAGGTAAATTCGAAAGAAGAAGGGTTGGGGAGGGAGGGAGTGATGTGTGAGGAGGGGCTTAAGTGACTTTATGTGAGTGTAACTGGGTGAGAGATCTGATTTTGCCATGAAATTACTACAGTGCAGGATTACATCCGAGATGACCTGTAGGTACCACAGTGATCAGGTAGGCTTTGGATTAATCAATGTGTGCTGGAGGTGGGTAATAGTTAGTAGCAGGTGGGATGTACATTGAGGATTTTCTTTTTTTTCTCTCTTGTTTCTCTAGTTATAGTGTGGGTAAGTCATTGTGGTAGGATTTTGGAGGAGATGAGGTATTGAATGATCAGGACAGGGGTCTGGAATTGGTTTTGTTGCCTTTAAAAAACATAAAATAAAAACTAGAAACTAAACAAACACAGCTAGAACAGCAATACAGTATTAGGCCAAAGAATCATACAGTGGCATTTACTTTAAAGAAATTTCACTCACATGCTCTCTGAGATTGCTATCCTTCGGCTAGGAGTCAGGTTGTTCACATTCACAGGTTTTGTTTGTTGTATGGGCAGTTACGCTGCATTGGTGGGATGGTACATATTTGGGTGTTCAAGGTAAAGGGTGAGGGGTCTCTGAGTTAGTAATTTATGTTATTTGTTATTTGTGGTGGTAGTTTCATGTTTCAGTGTTCTGGTGGAAGAGATGAGTGCAGGTTGCAAGATCTTCTCAGTAACATCTATACACTGCACATGTCTGGTGGGGCTCTCAGCCATTAGGGAGGAAAGTGTATTTGCGCAGACAGTTGGTATGTGCTGTCCTGGTAGGCATACTGGTTAATGTTACAGTAATACAGATCTACTGTTTTTAACTGTTAGGGAATATCCCTGGTTCCAGTTTAGTTCTGTCCACTTTTACTCCTTCCTTTAACTACTGGCTCTAAGACAAAATGTGGTGAAGTAAACATTTAATGAATGATGTTTCAAGGAGTTGTGTGCTTGGTTTCCTTCAGAACATGTATGTTAATTCACATTCTCTTATTTGGTCAGTGACTGGATTGGGTCACAAGTGGATAGTAGTGATATTGTCGAAGTGTCTCGGATTCCGCTTTTGTCAAGGATTATTCCTTGATTGGTTGAGAGCTATGGGTACAGTTCCATTCAGGTTTAGGATAGGTAGGCTAGAGTATTTGACTGGGGCGCCATATTATGGGTATTGTTTTTTTTTTCCTCATATAAAATTGTGTTTGGAACCACTAAGCAATGACATACAATTGAGTTTAAGGCTACAAATCTGCAGGTCAGCAACTTCATAATTTGTAGTGGTTTTATATTAAGAGAGATTACCTCTTAGTAGCAATGTTTGGAAATGGTTAGGAGGTATATCAGTTGCATCTGGCTACTGGTGGTGAGGTTAAGGTTGTGAGCTACACTTCACATGATACAGGGTTTGATCCTCTCAGCCCTTTAAAAAAAAAAAAAAAAAAAAAAGGAGATAAAAATTGAAATAAATGTCCGGAGGGTGCAGGGACGTAGGACGTAGAGGAAAATGGTGAAATGTTTATTTATTTATTTACAGAGTTGACCTTTCTTTTGCAGATGTCAGAAGCATATAGTTTGCAACAGAGATGGGTGGCCATCATCTCACAGGTGGAACAGCTATTCTGGGAACTGCCAATTACTGAGTCTCTGGTGGCTAAAGAACTGCATGAGTCCAGTTGGAAGAGGTGAAGGCAGATGGCGAACAGCAGGTCGGTGGCCTGAGGGAAGCAGACTTGGCAGGTGAGGGTTGTGATTGCAGTTGATGTTCCGGCTGCTGGAGTGGTACGCATTGAGGTCACAGGTACTCACACACTGTTGGGTGCTCATTTAGGCATGTAAGATTTGGTGAGGTTTGGGAGTAGTTCAAGGACAGGTGGGGACTAGTTACATCAGGAGCAAGGTGAAGCAGGAGGCTCGGCAGAGGACAGTGCAGATTTTTTTAAGGAAGTTAGCTTTATGGAAGAAGGGTAACAGTGCTGATACATATTGATTTGTTACTTTGGGTGTTGATTCTGTGTTTATGATGATTCCTAACAGCTATGATATAGAGGCCATTAGACAGAATTTGAATCCGAGTACCAACAATACTAATGTTCAAATTCAAACATTATGTGAATTAGAACTGGAAATGAGTGTTTGAAATTTCAGGACTGCTACTACCTACAGAAGATGGGAGCAGTAATGGGTACTAATGTAGCCAATACTTATGCTAACTTAGTCATGTCAACATGGGGAGATAATTATGTATTTAACTCCTGTAACTCATATTTTAAGGTTGTTTTATTCTATAAACATTTTGTAGAAGATATATTTATGTTCTGGAACAGTTTATTTGAACAATTTGAGAATTATCTAACATAAACTGTTGATTTTTTTTAACTTTTTAAGAAAACTTGCTCATTGTATAAAATAGGTTTTCTAGACATGCAGTAAGATAGAAATTTAGTAGGTGAGTTGAATACAAAAATTTATAAGAAACCTATATGAAGGAATACATATTTACATTGTACAAGTGTGCACCCACATTTTACTTTTAACAATGTATTCAAAGTGCAAATGATTAGTTGTTCGAGGATGAATACAAACAGTACAATTTTTGAAGAGCAGACTGACAGTCTAAGTTATGATTTTGTGAACTGAGGTTACAATATAGATTGTGTAAATTTAATTAAAAATGATATTGCTCAGCAGCTAAATCAAAATGCAAAGCGTTTTTTAAACACAGATCCCTTAGATTCAACAGATTTGAGCCAAATGCTGGTACTACTGAGGTTTACCACAAGTTATAACAGGCACACCAAAGCATTTCAGAATGTGATCAAGAAGAACTGGCAAATACTCGAAGTGGAAGCATTGGAATGCTACCTCCCTCTAAATCCAAAGTTTGTCTGTAGGAAAGGTAAGCATTTACAATAAAGGTTGCGTTATAAAGATCTTAGAATGAGAGAGAAAATAGTACCACAAAAGAGGGGGGCACCTTCCTGTGTCATAAGTGTAGTTGTTGTGTGCTTATGAACAGGAAGTGCTTTTTTCATCCTATTACAAACAACAAATATAGATATTACAGTTGTGCAACCTGTAGCACCATTAATGTTGTGTATATTGCTACCTGTATGAAATATGACTCATTCTATATAGGTAAGGCAAATATAAAACTTAAAGGATTACTGGACATATGTCAGATATAAAGAGATTAGTGTAGACAAATGCCTTAGAGGAGCATGTAATAGAGAATGATGAAGTGCATCACTTTAAATTTGCAGTTTTACAAGTGGTTAAGAGCTGTGATAGAGATGGGGATTTGGTAAGCAGAACTGTAGCTCTAGAAGTAAAATGGATGAATGTTTAAGGCCTTATCAGCTACCAGAGTTGAAAGAAATGTGTAATTTAAAACAATTTTTAAAAAATATGACCACCAAAATAATGAATGTTTTTTATTGTTTTAAACTAGGATGTTTATATCTCACTATTACTGATCTGTTTGCCTTTAAAAGATGATTATGTTAATTAGTACGATGTCACTGAATGAGGTTATTGAACTGGTTCTTTTTTTTTTTTTTTACTGCAAGTTTTAAACATGATGAAGCATGTTGTGTGAAAGCTGTTGAGTTAGTTGTTCTAAAATTTGTACCAAACTTCCTCTGACACACCAGATTTTCTTTTCTGCTGGCATTATTCTTGGCATATTCCCTATATTAAATCAACTATGACACCTATGTGAGAGCTTGGACCATGGCAACCTATTTTTTACTTACTTTCCTGTTTGCATCCTTTTATTTATCTACACTATCCAGCACAATCCTACCTATAGATTGCAAAATGTATATGAAGTATCACAAGCCTGTATGGCACAGATGGGATGCATAATATTTAAACCACACCACAAGTATCATCCTTGGATGTGGCAGCAACCTGTACTAAAAATCTGAAATGTATTTTGTAATCAAAAACAGTGTCAGTGTTATGGAAAGTATTATTTTGAGACCAATATATAAAGCTTTTGGCAAGTATGAAATTATTCTTATTTGGACTATCTCAAGTGTAGTTGTAGCCTATTTCAAATTGTATACACCTAATCTGAAGTGCTTCAGGGCAAAACATCTTAGCTATAGTGAGCAACTAAAATGAAACAGACTATTTATGAAGGGTTGTAATGTAATAAAAACACCAGTGAAGACAACATGAAAAATGAAGCAAACATCCAGTGCAAACAGCAAAAGCGTGGCAGTGTGCAGACAACTGAAAAAGTCAAAATCATAAGTATGGACAATTTGTTGGCTCGGTGATAGACAGGAATAAAGCCCTGACTGCAATCTGTATGACCAGAACTGAGAAGTGACTTGGCTGTTAGAGGAACCAACAAAGGAGGGTGGAAGTCAGACGCTAACACTGACTCACTAGTTCAGACTGCTGTGATGTTGACCCTTAGCAGAGGGAATGATTTAGAGTGAGGAATAGAAGATCCATGGACATATGCCTGGCTTTGCCATGTTGTGTGCATGTGTGTAACCCACAGAAATAATTGCAGGAGTGTGTTTGTGCAAAGTAAGGAATAACTGGTCCCAAGTTTGGAAACTGTCATGACAGCTTCCATGAGAGGGGACAGGAACCTAAAATGAAAAACCTCAGCTCTGCCACAGATGATGTCCTTGACTCTCACCACCAAAGGGAATAAGATAAGCTCAGAGCGCTTGTCCTGTGTGGAAACAAATTAATCAATGGAAAGAAAATGATCAATGGACGGACTAGGGATGAAGCCACATGGTCAAGGCAGTGGTAAACGAGCCAAAAGGAAGCCCAGAAAAGGATGTGGATGGTTTAGCAACTTAGTCTGATAAAAAGGTCAGGATTGTTACAACAAAGATTTGTCACTGTTAAACAATGACTTCTAGTTGAGTTAACTGCATTAGTAGTGATTAATGATGTATGAGCAAGAAGGTGCAAGAACATGAAGCAATAAAGAAGACAATATGGAAGTTATTTTCCATTGTATTCCAAATAAATTGTTATATTGTGCATGTCTGTATATCTTTGCAGGAGTGTGTGTGTGTGTGTGTATGTGTGCGTGTGCGCAAGTCAGCTAGTTGTAATGATGCAAAAATGAAAATTGTACAAAAAAGTAGCTGTATTCCAAAATTCAAATCAATAAATCAATCCATTATAAAATACTAAAGGAATAATGCTGCTTTTCCCAAATATAATTTAGCTTAATAACTTTGGGGTATTTCAATATTTTTTGAACGGATTTTAATATGTTCATCTTAACTGATAGAGCTATAAACATTCTACTGAAGGTAATTTTTGCAACATGTCACTGGAATTCACTTATGAGACAGAAGTGTAGAGTGGGAGTCCTGGAATTCATTAGTTAGAGTTGTGCCAGTTATAAGGTGAAGTATGGACTTGAAATACTGACTTCTGGCAAAATTTTCAAAGTTACCATATTAAATGTAGAAGCTGTTAATCTTGCTAGTTTTAAACAATACTGGACAAAGACAAAGCATTAAGAGCAATCTGCTTAGTTTACTACTTCTTGAAGCGTGGATTACATAGTGAATGGAAACTTTGCAACATAAAAGGAATAGCTAAAATTTAGAAGCATGACTTTAGTGTTAAGACGTGCAGTCCTTATAAGCAATGCAAATAAAGTAGACACTAACAGTACATAGTCAGAGATGGAATAAGAAAAGCAACAAAATGTGGAATGGGACTTTGGGGAAATCACATCAGTTGGTGTAAAGGTAGGCAGTCAGTGAGAGAAGACAGTAAGGAATGACTGGATTCTCTGAGGGATTGTGGAAGTGATTATATGAAAAAGGAAGTTATACTCCAACCTTTACAGACCAGATCTGGAATACTGTGTTCTGGAGTTTCCAAAATGATTGACAGAATGGAGGCTATGCAACAAAGGTTATAAATAATGGATGTAATGGGATCCTATCTCGCCTACATTCATAACTGATGGGTTCGGAGCCGATCCGTCGGCTCCGACTCAGCCACTATACACTAGAACGAAGTCTCTCATTGGCTGGGCTACCCCTTATCCCATAATGCACCACCCCTGCTTCCCCAGATCTCGTTAGCCGGACGTGGTCTCGACTTGGCTGGAGCTAAGTGATTTTTTCTTGACCTTTAGGTCGTTTTTGACTAGGGGTTCTGTCAGTATTTCAACAAACAGCTGTTTTAACAGCTTTGTGAGTGTTTGTGTTGTGTTTCGTGAGAATTAAATTTTTAGTCTTTCTAGTTCGCGCTACTTGTTTACCGGGCAAGGCCCGTTTAAGTTAGAGGGCTCTTGCCCTTATTGTATGCTTATCCTTTGTTTTTCTTGTTGTGGTGTGACTGAATTAGTTTCGGGCTAAGCCCGTTTAAGTTAGAGGGCTGTAGCCCACGTAGTTCTCTCTCTCTCTGTATTTTTTTCACCTGTTGTGTCGGGCTAAGCCCGTTTAAGTTAGAGGGCTTTAGCCCATTTTCCAGTTACTGTTTTTGGCCTTATTGTAAGTTACCTGTATTTTTCTTGTCAGCATGTCCAAGGAACAAAAGTCAGGTTTCAAAAAATGTGCAAAATGTAATTATAAGATGTCTATTATGGACAGCCATGCTGTCTGCGTGTACTGTTTAGGGCCCAAACATTTACAAGATACCTGTAGTGTGTGTCATGCTTTCTCTTCCAGGGTTCTCCAGGAGAGAAAAAACAAATTGATTCTAAGGGGTCTGATTAAGCCTTCCTTTGAAGAAGCTTTAGCTTCTTCACCAGCTTCCAAAAGAAGAGATCATCGGCTCTGACCAGTCCGTCGGACCCGATTCCTAAGAAGCATAGATCGTCGGCTCCGACCAGTCCGTCGGACCCGAAAACTAAGAAACAAGGCTCGACGTCTTCTTCCTCGGCTCCAATGGCTTCGAAGCCGATGGCTGAAGGGTCTGCCTCAGTGCTTCTCCCCTCGGCTCCATTGGTTTCGGTGCCGCAGGTGAGTGCATCGAGTGGCCAATCACCTTCCTCGGCTCCTTTGATCTCGGAGCTATTGGAGGTGCGCAGCTCAGACTCTTCCCCCTCGGCTCCGGAGCCTCCTTCAGCGCCGACACTGTTGCAGCCGGTTCTGGTCTCGGCTCCGATAGTGCTGGAACCTTTTCGGAGCCGGTCCCCTGCTTTATCAGAGCCGAGGCAGAAGTCTTCTCGGCCCCAATCTGTTTCCTCCAAATCCTCTAGGTTATCTGATTCGGATTTGGATAGGGTTATCCAGAGGCTGTTCCAGTCCCCAGCCTTTACTAAAAGGATCTCGGCTCCGGCCCACGTGGCTTCAGAGCCGACTCCACCTCACATACACTGGATTCCTCCTCTGACCCCCTTGGAGCCGTTGGAGTTGGTGCAGGTAGAACGGAGCGGAATCGTCCAGTCGGAGCAGGGACCCCCTCGGAGTTTTTCTGCTCTGACTTTCATTCCTACCCTGTCCTCGGTGTCAGGGTTTGGTACCGGGTCTTCTTCGGCAGGGGCCGAGGGCAACACTGTAGAGCTCGCCTCTTCGATGCCCAGTCTTCCCCTTGGAGCATCTGCCGCAGGCATTCCCGGTACCTCCATGGTCCCTCAGCAAGTGCCCTCCACGGAGTCTGGACGGCCTGCTTTTGAGGCCATGAGGAGTGCGCTGGCCATGACCTTGCTGGTTCAGCAGGTTTCTACCTCTCCATCCCAAGTTTTGGGTACTGGTGCCTCTGGAGACATTCTTTCCCATGACAGTGGGGCCCCAGGGCCTGAGGATATCCCCTTGGGGGGGTTCCCTTCTAATGGGGGTCCTTCTGAGTCTGCTTCGGATGAACCCCCAAGGAAGAAACTGTGTAAGAGAAAGCACGTTGATTCCCAAGATGAATCTGTCACTTCAGATACTGACCTCGAGGATGCGGAGGGGTCCCCTAAATCGTCCTTGGATGACATCTCTTTCTCGGATATCCTTGAGATTTTGAGACAGAGAGGTGATTGGCAATCCAAAGCCCCTACAGCTGAGGAGTCAGTTTTCCTCAAGGCCTTCGGGGCCCAGCCCTCCTCCTCCTGGGTGTCTCCACCCTTCGATGAGCTATTGGACCTAATCTCTCGGAGGGTGTGGGAACATCCTGACACGGCGGAACCGGTGCCTGCCAGGCCCAATAAGTTCCTTTCAGCTCCCCCCCAGAAGGAATTCCTTACTAAGGGCGTTGCAGTTGATGCTATGGTGGTGGCATCTGCCACTCAGCAGGACATGGCAGAGGCTTTGACGTCTATTCATCCTCCTAATAAGGATTCTAGGAGCATGGATAGGTACAGGAAGCGTACTCTTTCTTCAGCGACCTTTACCATGCGGTCGCTGAACTATCTTTGTCACTTTACAAGGCTCCAAAGGGACCTCCTCAAGGAGTTAGGAGAGTCCCTTGCGGGTAACCTTCCTGAGGTGTTAGCACAGACTGTAGGCGCCCAGATGACTACCCTAACTTCCATTGTTAACTCGTCCATGAGGCTCATTTCCTATGCAGCCGAGGGGGCGAGTAGAGCAGCGGGTACAGGAGTGGCTCTTAGGAGACAAGCCTGGCTACGCTTGTGTCCATTTGCGGAGGCCTTTAAGTCTTCCTTCACCGACGCCCCCTTTGATGAGTCTTCCTTGTTTGGACCCAAGGTGAAGTAAACGCTTACTTGGTGCAAGCAGGAGGGAAAGACCTTGACTGCCGTTGGGGCCCATTTTTCCGCTCCCTCTAGACCTTATCCCAAGGGCCAGAGAGGAGGGAAAATGTGGTTCAAAAAAGCCCAAAAGGTTTTCTCTACTCCACCGAGTGATCCCCCCTCCAGAGGCAGGGGGGGGGGAATTCAGGAAGACGCTGCCCTAGAGGCGGCAGAGGCCCCCGTAACACTGGAGACCGCGACTCCTTTCGTGGTTCCTTCTACCCCCTCAACGTCCCTAGGATGTGGCCCGGCTGTGCTTCTCCGGAGCCGGTCGGGGGTTGTTTTGTGAAACACCCACAGGCTTGGGAATCGATAACCAAGGATCAGTGGGTGCTTCGCATTGTAACCGGAGGTTACCTCATCCCCTTTTCCAAGCCCCCTCCTCCTACAAGGAGAATCCCGGACATGCCACCCAGTCAACGGGATCTGGCAGCCATAGAAGTTTCAAAGCTGCTAAGCAAAGGGGTCATCCAGCCCGTCCCTGCCGACCAGATCGGATCAGGAACTTACTCAAGATTATTTTTGGTGCCAAAAAAGACAGGGGATGTAAGGCCCATTTTGGACCTCAGCCTTTTGAATCATTTTGTGAAGAAGTCCAAGTTCCGGATGGTCACCCTTCAGTCCATTCTCCCGTTATTGGAGAAGGATGTCTGGATGTGCTCCATAGACCTCAAGGACGCTTACTATCACATATTGATACGTCAGGAGTCCAGGAGTTATTTATGCTTCCGCCTAGGAACCAGTCATTTCCAGTTTCGTGCACTGCCCTTTGGTCTCACCACAGCCCCCAGGGTGTTTACCAAGTGTCTGGCAGTGGTGACAGCTCACTTGAGAAGTCTCGGATTCCAGGTGTTTCCCTATCTCGACGACTGGCTCCTCACTGCCACCTCCAAGCATCTACTAATTCGAGTGCTGACGGCCACAGTAACCTTGGGTCTCTCGCTAGGAATCACTTTCAATTGGAAAAATTCTGTGCTGCGGCCATCTCAGCGTATCACCTTTATAGGCGCAGAGTTAGACACAAAAAGGATGTGGGCATTTTTGCCATCAGAGAGAATTCAGATTCTACAATCACAGGTGCTAAATTTGTTACCCAAATCTCGAGTTCCTGCCAGACAGATTCTTCAGTTGTTGGGTTCGATGGCTGCAACTATCCTCCTAGTACCGTTAGCCAGGCTGCACATGCGGGTGCTGCAATGGCTATTATCGGTTCAATGGTCATACCAAGAACTCCCCCTGAACCACCTAGTTCTGATTACGGACAGTTGTCGTCGGGACCTCCGTTAGTGGCTATGTCGGTCCAACCTGGACCGGGGGCGTCCTTTCGCCCTTCAGCCCCCTGTTGCCACAGTGACCACGGACGCCTCCCAGATAGGGTGGGGGGGTCATTATCTGGACAGGTCTGTCCAAGTCACTTGGCAGGATTGCGAAGCGCACCTTCACATCAATATCCTGGAAATGAGAGCGGTGCTTCTGGTTTTACAAGCAGTTCATCATGCTCTCCCCCAAGGTACTATTGCAATTCTATCCAACAACATGTCGGTAGTTTGGCACATAAACAAGCAGGGCGGAACCAGGTACTACCCCCTTTGCAGGGAGGCCATGAGGGTATGGCACTGGGCAATAGCCTCTTGACGTTTCTTAGTAGCCACGCACATTCCGGGAAAAGCCAATGTGATTGCAGACAGGCTCAGCAGGACTCTCCTGTTGCCCCATGAGTGGTCCCTCAACAACAAAGTGGCTGCGCAGATCTTCGCCAAATGGGGCCTCCCTTGTTGCGACTTGTTCGCCAGCCCCAACAATGCGAAGTGCAGAGAATTCTTCACTCTGACACCCTCTCAGGGACAGTCTTCCAGGGACGCTCTAGCCCACAATTGGCCCCCGGGTCTGCTGTATGCCTTCCCCCGATTCCCCTTCTCCCGAGGGTGATTCAAAAGGCTCTTCATGTCGGGTGCCACATGATTTTGGTCACCCCACATTGGCCCCGTCAGGTTTGGTTCCCATTTCTTCAGAAGTATACGGTACAGGGCCCTTGGATTCTGGACCCAGTGCCAGATCTCTTATCCAATCCATCAGGACTCTCTCATCCGTCCATCCGGTCACTGAGACTGGCTGCTTGGTTACTCCACTTCCATCCTTAGTAAGAGATCTTTCTCTTTCTTCGGAAGTGATGCACATCTTGTCTTCTTCCCACAAGCCGTCTACCATTAAGCTGTATTCCAGCAAATGGAAAAGTTTTTTTTTGTTGTGCCTAGCAGCGGGGCATTGATCCTCTTATGGCCCCAGTTCCGCAGGTCTTGGAATTTCTAGCTTCATTGTTTCATTCTGGCTCTTCAGTCTCCACACTTAAAGTTCAACTGACGGCTATATCTAATTTTCATGTTGCTATAGAGCCTTCTTTAATGGCTAACAGACTTTGCAAGTCCTTTCTTAAGGGAGCCTGGCTCCTCAGGCCGCCTATGGCTCATCCTGTGCCCCCTTGGGACTTAAATTTGGTTCTGGCCTCCTTAACTGCCTGTCCCTTTGAGCTGGCAGCCACTTGTGATATAAAATTCCTGTCATGGAAAACTGCTTTTCTAGTGGCAATAACTTCTGCTAAGCATGTTTCAGAGCTTCAGGCTCTCTGTTCTTCCCCTCCTTATTTGATCTTTCACAAAGACAGAGTTTCCCTTAGATTGAATCCATCCTTTTTGCCTAAGGTAGCATCCCCTTTATGCATTCAGCAATCATTGGAGCTCCCAGTGTTCTTTCCAAATTTTTCTAATAGAGCAGAATATACCTTCCACCAGTTGGATGTTCACAGGCAACTGCGTTTTTACTTGGATAGGACCACTCAGACTCGAAAATCTGACCAACTGTTTGTGTCCTTTGCGGAGAATAGGTTAGGCCTTCCAGTTGCCAAAGCCACAATTGCCAAATGGATTAAGGATTGCATCTCTTTCATTTATTCCCAGTCAGGCAGAGAGTTGCCTTTCCCAGTCAAAGCTCATTCTACCAGGGCTATGGTCACCTCTGTAGCTTTTCATTCCAAAGTTTTAATAGATGATATTTGTGCGGCTGCTACTTGGTCTTCTCCGCACACCTTCATTTCTCATTACAAGCTTGATGTGGCTTCCCGAGGCAGAGCTTCATTTGGTTCCGCAGTTCTCAGGAGTGTGTTCCAGTGAGCCACCCGGGGTTTTCAGGTGCTAGGGACGCTGTCCCATCAGTTATGAATGTAGGCGAGATAGGATCCCATTACATCTTTTAGTTATGTACTTACCATAACTTTGGATGTATGGGATCCATCTCGCCTACATTCATACATACCCACCCTCCTTCCCCCTACCTTTTGGATTTGGAGGAAACATTGGTCTTGCTGAGCTCTCCTCTGGAAGGGCTCTAGTTGGTTACAGTTATTGGTATGTGTTCTGTACCTGTATGTATGTATGAAAGCGAACAAACAAGATCTGGGGAAGCAGGGGTGGTGCATTATGGGATAAGGGGTAGCCCAGCCAATGAGAGACTTCATTCTAGTGTATAGTGGCCGAGTCGGAGCCGACGGATCGGCTCCGAACCCATCAGTTATGAATGTAGGCGAGATGGATCCCATACATCCAAAGTTATGGTAAGTACATAACTAAAAGTTTAATGTTTACACCAAAAAACATATGGAAAAAAAACAGAAGGTATTAAAAAGTGCACTCTGAGAAATGAAGGAAAAGATGGGGATCCTGGTATGAAGAGTACCCTACAGGAAACAACAGATCTGTAGAGTGTACTGCATATTAAAGGAGGAACTAGAACAAACAGACATTCTCTGAAGACGGATATAATAACTTTGATGTAGTATGAAGCAACATTTTGTTTCTTGAGATATTACACTTACCTGGAATAGCCTCATAGATGAAGTTGCAATACTTAAAAAAAGAGGTGAATTTATTACATGAAATGTGTATAAGACCACTGAATAAAGAACTGCAGGTTATTCCTTAAGTCAGATAATGGGAAAACACGGTGTACCAGCAGGTCCTTTTCTACTCAAAGGTTCTATATCACTCAGATACATTTGCAATCACTGTATAATATTCATAGTTCTGGATGGAATGGCTCAAAAACATATGTATACTTCAATGGGGCAACATCAGATATTTTGAGCATCTCATAGGGAAATGTCTCAGATATTTTGAACACCTGGGCTTAAAATACTTAAAATTGGGAAATTATGAAGAAACTCCTTCCAGAGTAGATGTAGACTCATGGCTCTGGTAGTGATGAATAGTTCTGGGCAAATGCTTCAGAGCACTTACCTTAGGATTACCTGGCATGAGATCTGACACTATCGTGCTGTAATTCTACTACAAACAGTAATTGTGCAGCCAGTCTTCAAAATCAGATTATTGGGACAGAATCAAATGTTGACAATGATGCATTTTGGGAGGCACACTCCCATAGTCAGCATCCTGAACATCAGTGCCAGGATGATAAAAAGCTGCAAAAGGTTTGAATGTGCATTCGCCATATTAATTCCCACCTACTAACTTTCTATCAGTGATTTTTATCTGGTACTATAGTGCAGATGATTAAATACATGCACTCTTGTGGCCCTGGGTTTCAGTCCCTTTATCCTAACTTGCAAATTTTATTATGCTAAGTGATTCATCAGACCAGTACTGTCAAATTATTGCTTAGATGAGGCACTTGCACCTAATGAGCTTGCCAGAGTCACATAAGGGTGAAATAAAACCTAACTCAGATTTGGCTTCATCATAATGATGATCCTTGGGCCATGTTGCTGTCTGTACAGATCTGTCTCATATGGGGATTGTCAGTCTGTATGGGGTCAGCTTTCGTGACTGAGTAGCATAATCAGTGTGCCATAGCTCACATGTTGGTGCCTCCCAGATAACACAACAAGCTGACTGTGTTAAAATCCTTTGTTAGAATGCTTCTGGGCTATGAAAATTAAGAAATTGGAAGGTGATTACTAATGAGAACACTGAGCTGGTGTTTTGTAGTACAATGGACTTGGGAAGACATAGAAAATAACTGGTCTTTTTTCTTTATAATAAAGGACATGTTAAGAGTTGTCAACAACAAGTAATTTTGTGTGTGTGTGTGTGTGTGTGTGTGTGTGTGTGTGTGTGTGTGTGTGTGTGTGCACACGCATGCTCGTGTACACTTGCCTGGAGGTTGTAATAAGACTAAAGTGAGGTTGGGATAGTGGGTGGTAAAGACACAATGGTGGACCATTTGGACCATTTTCTTTATTTCAGGAATTTAAAAAAAGCATGAAAGGCAAGTTTCTTTATTTCAGTGACATGAAACCATGAAAAAGTGTAAGTCTGATTGCACAAGGGAGGATTTGGAAGTTCTCAATGACATTGTAATGAAGTTTAGATTGGAGTTAGATCTTTATTTAAAAGCTAGAATTAGTTTTTTTTTTTTTACTTTTTAGAAAACAATAGTTGTGATTAATAAAGCTCTAGACAAGATGGATGTGTACCATCATTTTACAGATGCAAACTGTTTATACTTCAGACTGAATATTTTTCATTGTCAGAGATGGGCAGGGTTTGAGGGTACTCAATTATTTATACTATTTTGCAGAGTAGGACATCTAACAGCTGTCATTTAACCCCTTCTTGACTCTGAAGGTACTGAGCAGACTTGGGGTCACTGCTCAATTATGACGGAGACAGAAATAACACAGTGACAGGATGGAAAAGGTAAAAGACAAGACTGAAATTTTACTTGAAAAGTTGGTTGAAGTAGCAGTACATAATGTAATTGCAAACCAATATGACATTCTTTGTAATGGTTTGGGCTTACAAACCATTTATCTGTGTTAATGGTCTGCATTAAATTTCCTGTGCTGAGTGATGTTTAACAATTCTGAACTTGAGATGGAAGGGATTTTGCTTCTTTTCATGGGGAAACTCACTTCAGTAGTCCTCATTCTTGATAAGTTAACTTGTTCTTTTCATCAAAAAGTAATTATCCAGTAATGTGGATCAACTGTACTTAAATCAAATAGCACATGTGAATGACACACTAAGCCTGGAAATAGTGAAAAAAAGCATCAGAAGAGGGCAGAAAAGGCCCCTCCTTAAGACACATACAAAAAGCAAGGAATATTTTGCTTTTGGATACAGGTTAACAGAGAAAAATTACAGCAAAATATACAACACTGCATTCTGAGTAATTCATATGCTCACCTTGTTGGAAATATTTTAACACAGAGCAATTATGAGTGGATTATTAAAAATCTGACTGCAATAAATTGCTTTTCCAGCACTGTATTTTGGTATATTTACGTAAGATACTTAAAGTAACATTACTGAATATTCTAGGTACAAAAACAATAATATTGTTTGCATGTATTATCATATTGTTAAATATATTTCCTGGGGAAATTCAAACTTCTCAGAGGAAAGACTATCGGAAAAGAGTGGACACTGCTTAAAGGTTTTTTGTTATCAAGTAGCAGGGCTAGCACATAGCGATTATATAATGCATGCATTGCGGGTGTGTGCATCCAATGTTAATAGTACAAAATTAGCCACTAATACAATGATCAGAGCACTAAATACAGAATGTAAGGTAACTATACCCAAGTCCTGCCACACCAACAGACTGTCCCACTGAGAGTCCTTAATTCAAAGTGTGCTAATCTGCTGGTATGGCAATTCTGTAGGAATGTATATGTAGGGATCATTGTGCATCTGTTGAACTGATATCTGTATCTCATGTCCTTTTAGTGGGGAATTTACATTTTGATGGGTGCAGTACATAATGTGGGATGACTCTAGATAAAAGTAGTGTGTTTATGTTTTATGAAGGTGCTCAACGAACAAACAGAATGGCAATATGGCATCTATTCAGATCATTTGCACTAAAACCTGTATAAATAATCCTGACACTTCAATAACTTAACACCCTCCTCTCAAAAACACTTAGTGGAAACAAGTATCAGAAGTGCAAAAACGTCAGCCACAAAACAATGGAATGATACTTTGGAGGTGCAGTTAAATTACCACCAAAACAGAATGTCACTGAAGCAATCTTTATTGTTAAAATCTAAAATAAAACTCACACATTAAACGTTTAACTTTTTCACTGTTTTTCGTCCCTACACACCCTGCACTGTATCTAGCTCATACATATGTGCACAACTCAGTGCACTTACATTTACACCTTCCATGCACTAACTCATACGCATGCATCTGAATAGATACACACGCGCGCGCACACACACAAACACACATGTGCATACACACAATTTCATGTCCCCTGCACCTGATGTGTACATTGTTCTATATTAATATTTAAGCTCTAACAACCAAGAGGATGTTTCAGAGATGTGGACCTCTTCATCCCACTGACAGCCTGGGGACTTTAAACAGAATCTTTGAACCAAATCCATATAGCCTGAAGACTTTAAACAGAATCTTTGAACCAAATCCATATAGCCTGAAGACTTTAAACAGAATCTTTGAACCAAACCCATATAGCCTGAAGACTTTAAACAGAATCTTTGAACCAAATCCATATAGCCTGAAGACTTTAAACAGAATCTTTGAACCAAATCCATATAGCCTGAATACTTTAAACAGAATCTTTGAACCAAATCCATATAGCCTGAAGACTTTAAACAGAATCTTTGAACCAAATCCATATAGCCTGAAGACTTTAAACAGAATCTTTGAACCAAATCCATATAGCCTGAAGACTTTAAACAGAATCTTTGAACCAAATCCATATAGCCTGAAGACTTTAAACAGAATCTTTGAACCAAATCCATATAGCCTGAAGACTTTAAACAGAATCTTTGAACCAAATCCATATAGCCTGAAGACTTTAAACAGAATCTTTGAATCAAATCCATATAGCCTGAAGACTTTAAACAGAATCTTTGAACCAAATCCATATAGCCTGAAGACTTTAAACAGAATCTTTGAACCAAATCCATATAGCCTGAAGACTTTAAACAGAATCTTTGAACCAAATCCATATAGCCTGAAGACTTTAAACAGAATCTTTGAACCAAATCCATATAGCCTGAAGACTGCGGTACAATAATGATCAAGAAAGAGAACAAAACACTGCAACCCAGCTAAGCAACCATAATGCCAAAATAAATTCACATAAGAATTTATCAGATGAGCACTTTCATCCAGGTGTGTTAAACATAAAGGCCTTCATCAGAAATAATAACCCACTCCCATCCATCACAATTTAAATACGTAAAAATTCATGTGACTAACAATGCGCAGAAATCACATGATCACAGCAAACATCTCTTTCAGTAACCTTAAATATAAAAGAAATTTAAGATAAAAGCAGTATAATAGTAAGCTATATATTAAATGTTTCTACCAATAAATATAAAATCAAATGTATGGACGATCCATAGATGAAAAAAGATATTAAAAGTAAAATAAAATACAACATCCATCAACAATGATTAATATTATACATTCAATTTAATTGTAATGGATGGGCTGGGTTTTTAGCTCTGAAGAAGTCCTTTATGTTTAACACATGTAGAGAAAAGTTGTCAGCTAAGAAATTCTTATCTGTGTTGATTTTGGGATTGTGGTTACTTATATAAACAGGTGTCACAGGCCCATACAGTGTACATAATTGTGCATTTATTCAGTATCAGTAGTATGACCCATTTACGAGCAGCTTTTTTATGTGCCCCTTTGCCTTTCGTCACTAGAGCGAATACCACTGGCATCTGTACTATTCTCTTGTCCATATATACAGTCTTGCTTGTTATCATGAATATCTGCATTTCCTTATTTACTAGGGTAACTACCTTACCTCAACAGTAATTTCAGACTTCCTAATCATGTGCCAGAGCACATTTCCATGGAGTTTTAAACTGATGGTTGTACTTTCTCTGTGCACTATTTCTCTTTACTCTGTGACCAAACTTTTAATAAAGGCTAATGATACTTTACTTCATGAAGAATATTTCAAATTTTTAATGCATGGAAACAATGCTAAACCAGTGCCGGTCATGTAGAAAACTTTGAATATCTACTTGTTTGGCTTTGATGTCTTATAATGCAGATATTGTTTGTGTATGCATGTATAATACATTGCAAGTGGAAAATGGATTTGGTGGAAATAAGCACAAAAGGTTTATCAGAGTAATTACTTTTAGTCAGCGGAGCCACTGGTAAAGAAACAGAGCAAATTAGTTGATGATGATGATATAAAACACAAAGTTTGCTCAGATTTTAAAGAGTGGCATCAGAGCCTGGGGTCTCCAGTGCTAACACATAATACTGGTACCATCTATTAAGACATCATATAGAGAACTTTTATAAAATCTTGTTAAACAAGCAAAAAGAAAATAAGTTATTTTCAAAAATATTGGAATAACCTTCTAGATGCTCTTAATCAACATCATCCTTAGGTAGACCTCCATCCTCCCTTTTATTCCTTCGGGCCTCATCTTATCCCCCTTGTCTCTAATTCCCCTAGTTCATTTGGATTGTTAATTCTGTGGCAAATACTTCTCCTCTTTAATATCTACCTCCAACATAACCCTTGAATGATCACAAACAATACAACCCCCTACGATATCTTTTCCTACCCTTGTGCAAGCACTAACATCTAGCTTCCTTATACTAACACCCATTCATTCAGTGACAGTCGTGTGTATATATTGTATATAGTTAAATCAAATAGGTCTTAGGCGTACTGATACACCTCCACACACCTGCATAATAAATACTTGTCAATAAATTTTGCTACCTCTCTGTCTGTTAATCTCCTAATCACTTGTTTAATGAAGGTTAATATTTCTTTTTGTTATATAGGACTGATTGTACTTGTGCCTAAACAGGTTGTATGAAGTATATTCACTTATTTGTTTTGAACCTATTTGCATTGCGTGACTTGTAATTGATTCTGTATTTGTGTCTTTAAAAATGCTAATAAAAATCAGATTGCAAAAAAAAAAAAAAAAACTCTGTTCTTAGAACTGCTACACGCTTTCTGATGGATGTAATGACATTTGTAAAATGGATTGTAATAAATCCTCTGACTTCTTAAAGAAATTAGAACAGTACTTAAAAACTGATATGCTTCAGAGTCAAAATTCAAATAGGTAGTGCAAAATGTGAGAAGGTTGTACTTTACAAGTCCCAACTGTAAATCCAGTGCACCTGCAAAAGCTTTAGTTTTCCTAATTATTGGTAAAAGATTTCCAGACATTGATTTGTTTGTAAAGAATAATTGCTACTTAATACATATGACATTTAATTATTACAAAACTAGATAGTAGATAAATAGAGAGTTGAAAGGAGATGATTTTTAATGACAGAAATGAATAATGCAAATCAAGCATGATGGATAGGGTCTATAATAGATCAGCGAACGCTTAAAAAAGTGAACGCTAATTGACCGACCTTATGTAAGCGAAAGCTTACAATCTCGAACTGTCAGATCAGCGATTTTTTTCCTAGGGAAAAAAAGCGCTGATCCAGAACACATACACACAGCACAAGCACACCAAACAAACAGAAATCCACACACATACACCTAAAATCCGACACCTAACCCTACACTAAACTATGCACACACCACTAACTATCCACTTACCTTAATCCAAACCCTAACCCTAAGGTCCATCACTATAGCACACTCACCTCACCCGCTCCCTAACCCTAACTCACCTAAACCCGCCCTAACCCTCATGTCCACACAATCGCACACATACCTAACCTGTGCCCTAACCCTAACTCACCTAACCCACCCTAACACTCACATCCACACAATTGCATACTTACCTGAATCCAACCCGTAACTTTCCACCACAGCACTGAAAATACCGAAGCAACAGAAACGGACAACCAAATTCTTTCCCTAGGAAAAAATTTGGGTTTCTGTTGCTTCGATATTTTGAACATTCGCTTTAATAAGTTCGATCAATCAGCGTTCGCTTGTTTAAGCGTTCACTGATCTAATATAAACCCGATGGATAGACATTTGTAGCATAATATAATGCTGCTGACAGATGGATAGGTGAGCATACCTGACCAATAAAGGAAAAACAATATCAACAGCTCTGATTATTTTTTTCCAAAGGTGGTACAACTAAGGGCTCATATTTAACAGGCAAATGCAACATTGTGTGCTCTTGAAAGGAGTAAGGTTTCCTATAAAAAAGTTCTCAATTAATTGGTCATCTACATTTTTGCTGAGTAACTTGTCAGCTGACTGTATTTCATTCAAATCATGTATTATTTATTGGTATTAAATGTTACTTCAGATACATTTTGAGGATATTGTATTTTTCTTGCAGAGTAAATCCATTTTGGTTTGTACCTCATACATAGCTACTAAGCCAGTCCAGAACTAGTATGTAAAACAGACTCAGACAAAAAAGGAAGTCATGGTGACATATACGGTGATACTTAGCTGATGGGGAGGCATTTTATGTGTTAAACTTAGATGCAATCAAGCCAGTCTCCCTGGCATAGAAAGATGAATTCCTGAGTACAACTCAGATGACCTGAGATTGATTAGTAGCTCTGTTGGTGTAGGACCTGGATGTAGTACAGTGGATTGGATTGTCTGATGCTGCCTCAACCATCCTGGTTGTGGGATGGTGGTTGTCAGGTTCACTGCAGTGCTGGCACTGACTGGAGATAAAGGTGCTTGGCATGCAGTATATGGGCTGGTGAAGTGTAGTTGACTCTGGCAAATCACAGTCATGTGGTAGGAATACACACACTCATAGCAGAAGACATTTTAGGCCCTTGCATCAGCAAGTGTACATATTAGTTATCATGATCACCCATTACCAGCAGTTCAAAATGCAGATGCGAGAAAAAAAGATACAGTAGTCCATGAAAAGAAGACAAAATTAGAAGATCACTGAAATCGCTTCACCCAGTGATTATAGCATCTTACGTACAGAGAGACACAAAGTCATAAAATTCCTGGATTTGCAGGTAGAAATGAGGGCAGTGTGGAAGAAAGATACCCAGACAGTTCCAGTAGTAGTTTGAGCAATGGATCTCATAAAAAAGAGTTTACAGTCCTATTTTGATATGCCTCTGATACATGTAAATCCATATGAATTGCAGAAGGAGTCAGTTCTGGGCATGTTGCAGGTGCAGCAAAAAACACTTTTAGCTAACATCAAAGATTGAAACAATACTAATTTCATGAACTTTAATCATAGTTTGACTAAGGAATGGGTCCATTCCCATCATGGCACTAGAAATCTAAAAGACTTGGAGAAATTAAACCAAGGATGACAGAGAGTACATTAAAAATTAATCAAATTTCCCTTTTTAGTACACAGTTCACGCAAATTTGTCAGAATGGTGATAGTGTCATGGAAAGGTCTTTTTCTAAGGTAAGCTGCAAATTAGTGTTTGGGTGGATTACTTTAGTAATGTGTGATAACCCTAATTTTGCGCTCAACCCTTTCCATAACACTACCACAACCCAAGACACTTACCGTAGGATTATAGGATGATAGGAGATTACTAGGCTATTGACCCAGAGGTCATTTTAAGCCTAGCTGTTTCAACCCAATGTAATACCATAAAAGTACTAGTCAATACCCAAGATTGCATTAATTGATGATTGCCCATGTCCAGGAGGGTTGTGGGCAATATGTCCAGTAAGAAGTTACGGTGCCCCATCTGCTTGTCCAGGTTCCTCTTGAACAGTGTCATAGAGGTGCTCTGTTTCACATGAATTGGTAGCCTGTTCAAAAGACGTGACAGTAGCTGGGAGATAAATTTTTCCCTCCAGCATGTCCTATTTAAGTCACAGGCCATATTTAACTCCCTGGAATGGGTAGCCTGTTCAAAAGACGTGACAGTAGCTGGGAGATAAATTTTTCCCTCCAGCATGTCCTATTTAAGTCACAGGCCATATTTAACTCCCTGGAATGGGTAGCCCTAAACCCATTTGATTCATGGATATACAATAAGTTCATTAGATTTCGGTGTGGTTTTGGTTGCTCTGTAGGCCAGGCATAAGTCTCCCCTAAGAAGTCTATACGATACAGAGTACAATGACAGGGACTTTAGTTGGACTGTGTAAGGCACATGCTGGAGGACTTGATCTTCTTTGTTAGAAACCTCTGTGGTCTCTTTAATTTCTGTAGGTGCTTAGTACAGTACATATCGAATTGGGGCATTATACTCAGTTATATTATGGGCCAGATAAGTGCTGAGTATAAGGGGGTTATAACTTCTTTTGCTCTTGAGGTGATGCCTTTACTAATCAAGTGAGCTATGTGTAAAGCTTTTCTTACAAAGGTAGACATGTGGTGGTTAAAGTTAAGGTCACCATCAGCCTGCGATCCCAGGTCCCTTACCACTTCATGGGTACTTAAGGTATTGTTGATTTGGTAGTGTGAAGGGATATTGTTTGTGCCAAATGGAATGATGATGCATTTTTTTGCATTCAGTTTGAGACCATGACTAATACATCAGTCATTGGTCTGTGTGAGAGACCCTCCTGGAGTATACTGACATCATTTGCGGATTCAAAGATTGCACCTAGTTTGCAGTTGTCTGCAAACTTAGTCAGTCATAACCCTTTAGTTTTGACCTGAACTTCTGAGAAGTATATACCAAACATTAGGTGGCCCAGCACTGACCCCTGTGGCACCTTGCTGGTAACACATCTGCTGGTTGATATGGAGTCACCCACTTTGATAGTGTGTGTCCAGTTTATGAGCCACTTGGCAACCCATCTTACAATGAAGGGGTTTACATTCAGTTTGCTAAGTTTATCAGTAATGCCTGAATGTGGGATTGTGTCAAAAGCCTTTGCTAAGTTGAGGTGTGCTGTGTGCACAGATTTGTCCTCATCAATGGCATTGGTCACACTTTCAAAGAAATCCACCAGATTTAGCAGGCAGGATCTGCCCTTCACAAAGCTGTATTGGGTAGGATCCAGGTTTTGGAGTTCACCTATGTCTTTATTTATGAGGTCCATAATGATGCATTGCATGGCCTTACAGATGAAGCTGGTCAGGCTTATGGGTCTGCAATTCCCTGAGTCTGTTGCTAGACCACCTTTGTGGAGGAGAATAATTGCAGCTGTTCTCCATTCCGCAGGAACAAAGCTTGTGATTATACTATGATTGAAAAAGGGTACTTAGCGGTGATGCTAGTTCATGTTTTAGCCTGTTCAGAAGACAGCCTTGGATGAGTACAGGCAGGATGGAGTGGGTGGAAAAGAGTGTCAGGAGTGATTTCTGACAGACGAGTACAAGTAAGAGTGAAAGGGAAGATCTACAAGAGGGTAGTAAGACCAGCTATGTTATATGGGTTGGAGACAGTGGCATTGACAAAAAGGCAGGAGTCAGAGCTGGAAGTGGCACAGATAAAGATGTCAAGATTTGCACTAGGTGTGACAAGGGTGGACAGGATTACGATTAGGATCAAGTATATTAGAGGGTCAGCACAGGTTGGAAGGTTTGGAGACAAAGCTAGAGAGGCAAGATTACATTGGTTTGCACATGTACTGAGGAGGGATGCAGAGTATATTGGGAAAAAGATGCTAAGGATGAAGCTGCCAGGTAACAGGAAAAGAGGAAGGCCTATGATAAGGTTTATGTATGTGGTGAGAGAGGACATGCAGGTAGTTGGTGTGACACAGTAAAATGCAGAGGACAGGAAGAAATGGAAACAGATGATCTGCTGTGGCGACCCCTAACTGGATCAGCTGAAAGAAGATGGAGAAGACAGCCTGGGATGGTCCCATAGAGGCCATGTTCTTTGCCTTAAACAGGGCTTTGAGGACCTGTCTTCAGATATTTATGGTTGGGGAAGTTTGGGGCAGGGTTTGTTGTAAGTTAGGAGGGGATAAGGGAGTGGAATTTTTGCCAAGCCTATCCACTAGCAGGTTCACTATATCTGTGGGGTCAGTGTGGGTGATACCATTGGCCACCAGTTCTGCATATGCTTGGGTCCTATCTTTTAGGTTACATACATAGCTGTAAAAGGCCTTATGGTTATCCTTGGTAGTGCTTGCTAGGTTTCCCCTCAAAGGAGCTCTTGGAGGTTTTAACAAGTTGTCTTATTTGCCTGTTAAAGCTGAGAAGGGTGCTTTTCCATTGTTGGGTCCTTGTCTTTGTTTTCTTGGACAGCAACCTTTTGCATTTATTGTAGAGTTTATTGATGCTGGAAGTCCACCATGGCAGCTTGATTGTACCTGGGGCTCTACCTTTGATTCTATCTGGTACAGCCAAGCTCATACACTTATGAAAGTGATTGTACAGGGCTTTAGTGTAAGCTTTAACATAGTTACCACTTTCAGCTTGGGGTGGGGCTTGGAATTCATTTATACCTTCACCTAGTAGGGAATAGTTAGTCTTGGTGAAGCTTGTTAGTCCGATTTCACCCTTTGTGAGTTCTGGTGTTAGTGTCAGTTCAAAGGTGACTGATTTGTGGTTAGTTTTAACTAATGAGGGTCCAACAGTTGCAGAAGTGCACCCGCTTGACATGTTGGTGAGGAACAGATCTAGAATGTTTGTTTCTCTTGGGGTATGGACAACTTGCTCCAGGGCATTTGAATTCACAAAATCAAGGAACTTTTGTGCTAGCAAGTTTGGGCTAGAGTAGGTTTCCCAGCTGACTTTGGGATAATTGAATTCCCCCATAACCAGTGTGTTTGGTAAAATTTGGAATATCTTCAGTTTAATTAAGTAGGTTTAGTGGGTGTTGTGACCCATGGAGGGGGATCTATAACTGGCTAGGACATGAATGGTGGTTTTACCCACTGCAACCTGGACTTGGAGTTGTCCAGTCTAACTAGATGGGAGGTGAATTTATCTCTAATACAGATTGAAACACTGCCTCCTTTGTTTTTCACAAGTTCCTTTTGCAGTCTAAAGGTGTGGAAGGCATTGTAGCCTTGCAAGGCTGGAGTATGCTCCGAGGCCTTAAACCAGGTTTCTGTGGCTGCAGAGACATCAACATCTTCTAGTGACAGAAGTGCTTCCAGGCAGTGCAGTTTTTTGTTTAAACTTCTATCACTTAGCAGCATGGCCGTTATTTTGTTCTGATTGATTAATTTCATGTCAGTAAAGTTGTTTTCAAGACCTTGCCTAAAAAGGCACTATGGAGGGGGCAAGAGCCTCTGCCAGCAGCCGAAAGTCTAGGGGTGCCATGGATTCCCAGGCAGACAGGAACTGGATCCCCTTGGAATGACACCAAAAACTAAGGCAATTATTGAAAGCAATCTTTTTTGTTTATACTGTGGCATGATTCTAGGTGAGGGTAGTATGCTGCTCAAGGCTAGGGACATACCTGCCTGGGATACATAAGCAGACAGCTGATCATGTCTCTCTTCATATAGTCTAGTGAGGTAGGTCTCGGGTCATTCACACCAACATGAACTATGACAGAGTCATAATGGTACTTGTTTCTTCCGAACCTGAGTGCATGCATGATTTGGTGAATCCTGGCACCAGATAGGCAGCTGACTAAGACTTTCTCATTGTCCAACTTGGTGAGTGAGACATTGGTGTGTCTCACTATTGAGTCTTCAATGACAAAAAACTTGTTCTTTGAGTGTTACGCCTTACGGGCTTGGTGGGTGAGACACTGCTGTTGCTATGTGTCACAAGTGCTGTGGAAACTGCTAGCTGTAGCAGACTTGTGTTTTGGAGGTCTCTGGTGTTTCAGTAAGTTTTTGAGAGAACTTCCACATATGTGAATTTACGTGTTTGATGCATACTATGTGTATGAGTAGTGGTGTAATGGTGGGTGAGTTGACAACCTTCTCTGTGTTACTGTTTTGAATGAGAGAGAGAGAGAGCATGGATTCTAGATTCTTGGTGTAAGTACATCTCTCGCACTCTCTACTAGATTGCATTATTAGTAGATGGTTGTCTGTGTACATGAGGCAATTGCTATGCTGCCTCAAGAGACCCAAGTGAACAAGGTTGGCAGAAGAAACAAGTGTAGTTCAACTGTCCATAATATTAGGTTGCATGAGCACCGGAACCATAGAGCGAGGGGGGAGGGGTGCCCCCCACACTTTTGCAGCAGAGCTGGCAAATGTAAGGACCCGTCCTGTCCAATTTTTAAGTTTGCACAGCTGGAGCATGTACGCAATGATGTCAGCTCCCTCAGGGATTCCAGCCTCGGAACTGAGCTGACAGAGCTCACGCATTACGCATTTCCGGCAATGCGAAAGGGAGATTTACCGGCTGCTGCAGGGATTATCATCTGCCTGCACTGAACTGACGTACAGGGGGAGTATGCAGGGATTATCAGCTGTCTGGCGAGTTAGTAAGGTAAGGAAAGTGTGTGTGTGTGTGTGTGTGTGTGTGTGTGTGTGTGTGTGTGTGTGTGTGTGTGTGTGTGTGTGTGTGTGTGTGTGTGCACCCTTCTGTCTCTGTGTATATAAAACAGGGTGAAAGGCATTACTATGACCAGAATTGTTTCATTTGCTCACAGTTGAAAATCAAAGGTGTCACCTCTAAATAAGTGGTTATTTGAGAAGTTGAGAAGGTCTAAACTGTATATAAAAGTGAATGGACACCACTGATACTTGATCAAAATTAAATACTCATAGATCTTGCTTGTCAGGGGCATTGTGGGTAATATGCCTATTGGGAAAGTCTGTATAAAACAATTGTTACACCTTTAAAAAAAATAAATGTCACATATTTTTTTATTTGACAAAGTATGTGACATCTTCAGAGGAGGTTTACACTTTTAAAAGAGACATATTCTGGGGACCACAGTCTGTGTGCAAAAGAGCTAAAACAGTTGATTTATGGCATTTTATGAATAGAGTGAAGAAGCAGCATATGCTTTGGTTTTCAGAATTGTTACTTTATTGCAGTAATTTCATTGCATATCTAATGTGCTTTACAACAAAAGTACATTTTCCTTATTTCTTACTAAGGCAGTGTAGAACATATAAAACTGTAAATATATTGTGCTGTTGTAACATCAGTATTTATTTGTTCATAAAAGTGATTTTTTAAAGCATTGGAAATGCTTACAAAGGAAAAAAAACATATCCCAGGGGTTGTGAAAAGGCATTCTGTAATTCAAGATACAATACCACTATATGCTGCCAAAGTGTTTCTGTGAATGGGTAATTGAGATACTGCCCTTCATCTGTAGACACAAAATGTAACCTTGCTCAGTCATTTCCCTTTTACTGTCACAATCTACCAAGCTATGTTATATTTGGTTTCCATTAAGACTGAGCATATGAAGGTGGCAAATGAAAAATAATATATACATTGAACTGGCATTACACCAGAAGTGAACAATGTATACACATATATAAGTGTATATATAAGAGTGTGTGTGTGTGTGTGTGTGTGTGTGTGTGTGTGTGTGTGTGTGGTGGCTAGAGGCACTGAGGCTCAAACCCTTTACATTCAGTATGGGGTAAAAAGAGCCTAAAGTCTCTAGCCACCACCACTTGTGAGCTTTGCCCACGTTTCTTTGTGCTAACAGTTGAGAGCTATAGTGAGAACTGAATTTGTATTCCTCCAGGTTTCTTTGTGCTAAGAGTTGAGAGCTGTTGTGAGAAGTGAGAAGTGAGAAATGAATTCACTAAATGATAGCCAGTAAGTTTCAGTCTTCCTATTTTTCATGAAGCTGCTGATTTAGCATAGCAGTATGCTACTCTGACTGTAGTACATAGGGTCCTGGGTCCAAGACTTACTAGTGAAATGCATGGTGGTAACACAACATTTTATTCTAGCAACTTTACAAAATTATACAAGTAATGTTTAAAATGTGTCCCTGGATTTTGACCTTTTGATCCCACCCCCAAAAAAAATGATATTGAAAATAAGTGCGAGAAGCTGTGTGAGATGCCTATGGCTTACACTGCTGTCATTCTATTTATAGTGTGGGTGTGGAAGTAGACTTTTATGATGGAAATGTTCTGAATTGGGCAGTTTTGTCATTATTGCTTCATACATTTTGTTTCATTGTTTACTAGAAGACTGTTCCAAACTACAAATTTAAAACACATTTGAACAAGTGGTGCTGTATGATACAAGGAATATAATTTAATGCAATCAGGTAATACAATCAGGAAGGTGAATCAAAGAATGTATACATGTATGCTTGCTCACAGGATGCAGAAGACCAAAATAGGGGAAGAGGCCAGTCACCAATGGAGTCCCCCAGGGTTCGGTGCTGAGACTTTCTGTTTGGCATATACATCTCAAAAGTAAAAGGAAATACCAAAGGCCTTTGTCCAGCTAAGTTTGAGATGACTGCAAGCTAGGAGCAGTTATTGAATCCCCAAATGACTTAACCATCATGCAGGAAGGTTTGTCCCAAACAATAACTGCTGTCGGAATCATGAATTGAAATTAAACTCCAAGAAATACATTATCGTATCCTTTGGGAAGTCATCTACTCCAGGAAACTGCCAAACTGACAATGCCCCCAGAGAACTAACCCAGTTGTTTGGCATTTGGGAACTTGTGTGTACAGTAACCTAACTTTTGACCAACATGTGCCCAGAGTCATAAGAAAGTCTTTCTATATTGCACAGCTTATAAACAACTTGATTGTGACTAGATCTAGAGATGTTATTGTCCCCCTTTACAAAGCCCTCATTGGGTCAGTCATTTTGTCTAATGCCCACTTTGGCATGTATCTGTCCAGACCCACGCAACAATTGGAATACCCACAGAGATGCCTTACTAAAAGTATAGAAGTCCTAAACAATAGGTCTTGCATGGACTACTTCAAAGATTTATCACTATACTCAATATCCTACAGAGTTCTTAGAGGTGACGTGTCTGGCATACAAGGCATCCTCTGACCTAATACAGATGGACCTACTGAGCATCAACAAGTCAAATGGCATCAGAAATACTCAGTCCAGGTATCTAAACTGAATGTTGTGGAGAGATGGCTATATATCTAGAACAAACTATCCATTCAAGTAAAGTAAAGCTCATCCCTGTCCATATTCAAATGCAACTTGGATAGCTTAGGTTCTTAAATGCTGCATCCCTTACATGGGTCCCCTCAAAATATCTATAATATGATCATATTTATTGTCACTAGGGTTAATATGAAATTATCAGCCAAGGGATCGGTAAGACCAATCACGAAATGTTAATTCAAGCACCAAAATGAAAATTGGCTAAGCTTAAAATGTCCTCCAACTGAACCTATGTTATGGTAGTAAACAGCTTTAAAAAATTGCCCTATTTAGATGACTAAGTGCCCCTGTCACACTCCAACCCCCCCCCCCCCCCCAGTCTTCAACAGTTTCCGGTGCCTTTGCTAGGTTGAAGGCTTTACAGAAACAATCACAGAGGAACTCAGCAAATGAATATTTCTGCCTGTGTTTTAAAGGAAAATTTGTTGAATTTAACTGTCCAGCTTTGGCGCACGACTGTGTAGCAGTGAGCAGTGCTGCATGACATGCAAACAAGCAGAAATCTCCTCAGATGCAAGACCTAAATACCAGAAGCTAAAACTTAAAAAACTCTTAACAAAATTCAAAAGGACCAGTGAGGATGCTTATTCCAAGCCCTAGACTGGCCTCCCTGTACCAGTCAGGTTTCAGTCAACACAATTCTCTCACAAAAGTGCTGATAGGCCCCTTCCAATCCAAGATGGCTTGGAAATTGTACTCAGAACAAATAAACCACTACAAACTGTTCCAGAAACAATAGGCCTGGATCTGGACTATGCTACATCTACTAGCTACCCTAGTATCAGCAGGAAACACTAGAGAATGTTTAGCACAGCAAAAACGAGCAGTGAGATACTGAAAAAAACATTTAAAGTAGCAGGAAATCAGCCAAGAGGCACTAAAGAATGATTTAAACAGTTAAAAGATCAGTTTACTTTAAGTACTGCTTGGCAGGATAACCAGAGCAGGAAAAACAGATAGCTTTAAAACACTGAAAAATACCAATAAATACTTAAACAGTGGAAACAACAAAAAAGCTTGCCAAACCGTGAAAACAGCAATAAAATTCACTTTTACAGGCACAGTCTAGCAGGCAATTTTAGTATAACAGTTTAGTTTTGTACACAGTAAATGCAGGGCCTTAATACCAGAAGCTAAAACTTGAAAAAAATTATAACAAAATTCAAAAGGAACAATGCACATAAACTAAATCTGTACCCTTACCTAACACTTACCTTACTCCTAAACCACTCACATTCACACACACACTAAATCTATCCCCTTATCTAAGCTTTAACCTAACCCTAAAACAGATTCAGTTGCACTCATACACCCAGCCCCACCACTGACCTTTGTCGACCAACCTGAAGTTACCCAAAACAACATCCACACAAGCGTCCGTTCACTCAGAACATATAGCATTTCAATTCTTTTAACAACTGATTCTCAACAAGTGAACTGAAACCATATATATATATATATATATATATATATATATATATATATATATATATTCATTGGTGTGTGCATGCACACCCACACACATACACATATAGTTACAATTTTGAAGGAGTGAACATTTTTTACTGTTGTAAAAAAAAAAAAAAAAAAAAAAACACTTTTGCTGGCAGCCTTTGTATGAGATCACATTGCAGAGAGGGAAGGGAAATTGCCCTTTACACAACTTTTGTGCATTCTTTGAATTAGAACACAAACACACACACACACACACACACACACACACACACACACACACACACACACACACACACACACACACACACACATATATACCTGTGCGTGTGCATGTGTAAAATTAGCTGTGGGGGTGGGGGTGTAATGTAGCTTGTCTCCCTTCAAAAAATATTACTTTTGCAGATTCACTCTAACATGATTGCTCTTTTTATGATCACTCTTGTGAGTGATTGATATTTCATGAGAAGCTCATTTAGGTCTATGTCTACTTGTTGACAGTTTGCTGTGTCACAGTATCAAATATGTAATGTCAACACACACTGAGAATTCTCTGAGGATTACCCCTGAGCAGGCTAAACCAACAGCAAGTTTTTTGTGTGGGGGGCTCCCCCCCTGCAACCCCTACTAATTATATATACTAACTCTGAGACTACAGAATCCCTGAGGAAAGGGCATATTCCCCATTCCCACAACTGTCAGTCTTATACACATTAAAAAGTGTCAACAGTGACATTAATAAGAATTATAAAATAAACAGTAGAAAATGTTTAACAGCTGAAAATGAAAACAATAAAGTAACAATAATCTGCAATTAAATATGTTGATACTGGTCAGGTGGAGACATGTGTGAATGGGCGTAACTTCATTGAAGGTTGTGCATCAGGGCCGGCAACTCGGCACGTAAAAATCTACTGCCAATCATTAGCAGACCGGAGTTCCGCTGTGGTGACCCCTAACCGGGAAAAGCCGAAAGACACAACAATTGACATATACTGGTAAAGTACGTTTTTTTTTTTTGCAGCGGCATTCTCATGGGGAGGCATCTCCCTACTCATCCCCTTACTTACACATGTGAACTCCAAAAAAGAATAAGAAGGTTAAAGGTACAGGATATGAACTGGGATGAAGTTATAGCCAGAGAGATTGAAACAAACTTAAGAAAAGCCTCCAACTGGAAAACACTAGGCCCAGATGCAGTAACTAACTTCTACTTAAAAGTATTAACATTTTTGCACAAAGATTTAGCTATGAGTAAGAACTGTTTATATGAGCATCCTGAATAGACACCAACCTGGCTAACAACAGGAAAAACAATGTTCCTACTTAAGAATGAACCTACAAGCTACCCTAAAAACTGTAGACCAATAGCTTGCCTTCCAATGACATATAAACTATTCACGGGAATTGATGCCGACAGCGTTTATAGTCATTTAGAAGAAAAATCAATTATAGCAGTAGAACAAAAGGGCAATAAAAGAAAGTCATATGGAACAAAGGATAATTTGTTCTTAAATAAAGTCATAGTGGAGAACTGTAAAAAGAGGAGGAATCTACGTATGGTGTGGATTGACTACAAAAAAGTATTTGATAGTATCCACATTCATGGATAAAAGAGTGCTTAAAATGTATAAGACACACTTTACACTGATCGACTACATTACAGTGACCATGAAACAGTGGTGGACCACTTTACAATTAACCCATGATAAAGGACAAATTATTGTCCTAGGGATAAAAATTCAAAGGGGGATATTCCAAGTTGACTCTCTGTCACTACTGCTATTCTGCCTTGCCCTTAACCCATTAAGCTGTCTACTTAACAGCTTAGGCCATGGCTATAATTTGGCTTGTAGAAAACAACAAAGTGTAAAGACTTTTCATCTTCTATTTGTCAATGATTTAAAACTGTATAGCTCATCAGATGAGGAATTGAAAGTACAACTGCAAGTTGTCAAAACATTTTCAGGTGATATAAGAATGTCATTTGGTCTTGATAACTGTGCAAAAGCAACCTTTAAAGCAGGAAAACTGCAGCACCAGGAAAATAGTTTGGGACAAGAATGTGATTTAAAAGAACTTGAGCAAGAGGGAGTGTTTTAGAAGACTTAAATTAATCCTGAAAACAGCACTGACATCTAAGAACAAATTCCACGCTATAAACCAATTTGCTCTCCAGTACTGAATGAGACATAAATAAATAATCTTAAAGCTCCCTTAAATGTAGAAGAAATCATTGCTGCTGTAAATAAGTTGAAACCACATAAATCACAAGAGCCTGATGGTTACGTGGCGGAATTTTACAAGGCTTTTCAAGAAACAGTTATATCCAATACTACTGAAAGTATACAGATACATAATAAAGTTTGTTTGTTCGTCTTTCGGCTTTTTCTCGGTAAGGGGTCGCCACAGCGGAGCTCCAGTCCGCTAATGATTGGCAGTAGATTTTTTTTTTACGAAATGCCGAGGTGCCAGCTTGACGCCCAACCTTCAACAAAGGCACGCCCATTTACGCACGCATGTCTTTCGAACGCTACCCAACCGCGGGGAGGACATGCAGACTCCACACAGAAGGCACTCCCAAGCCCAGCCGAGAATCGAACGGGAAAACCTCTTGCTGTGGGGTAACAACACTACCGCTGACAAAATAAAGTATGGTACCAAAAACCTGTATATCCATAACTCAAAAACTATATTTATATCAAAACCCAAATCTGATGCATTAAACCCAAACAACTACAGGCCGATAGCACTCATAAATATTGATATTAAAATTCTTTCTACAATATTAGCTGGTAGAATCAAACAAATCCTACCTCACATTATATCTTCTGAGCAACTAGGCTTTATGAACAACAGACAAATATATGACAACAAACTTACTATTGATTCAATCATTAGTTTAAAAGCTAATGATAAATGCCCTAGACTGTCAGTAGATGCAACCAAAGCTTTTGAAAGAGTAAATTTTGATTTTTTTATTAAATATACTCAAGAAATTTAGTATTCCTGAGGAATATATAAACATGGTTAGGGCTCTATAAAAAAAAGCAATCAAATCCTATTCTAATAGTGAATGGTACAAGGCAAGGATGCTCATTATCACCTTACCTGTTCAGTATATACATAGAACCTCTGCTGCTTAAAATATCACAAAGAACTTACCACCATATTATGAATATTTCCAAAGTCCCAATAAAGTATACAGCTTTTGCTGATGATCTTAACATTTATTTCGAATTCCCTAATACTGATTAAAATAAGATACTAAACTCCATTGAAAAATTCTTAAAAATATCCAATTATGTGATTAACCCTAATAAATTAGTCATATTCCCTCTGAATACTCTAGGACATAAGGAATTCTATTTCCCTGAAACTGAAATTAAAGTCAGTTATAATCTCAAATATCTGGGTATTATGTTCACTCACCCAATCTGATATGATTAAAAACAACTTGCTTAAAACCTGGTCTAGCATCACTGAAGACACTAACAGATGGTTAAACCTCAATCTATCTCCACTAGCTAAGGTGGCTATAGTTAAAATGAATATTCTTCCAAGACTATTGTTTCATTTTAGTGCTATTAACCAAATATACCAAAAAAATTCTTCTCTAAACTTGAAACACTACTAGGAAAGTGTATTTGGCATCCAAAAAGTACAAGAATAAAATACACAAAATTAACACTACCCAAACAAAAAGGGGGCCTAGGCCTACCTGAATTTGAACCATCCAACAAAGCATGGTATCCAGTATGGATTAAAATATATTACAGTCATCTAATCTCATGCAATTTAAACCCTAGAGCAGTACCCTTTCTAAATTCTAGGACTTTAAAGCATTTTAATGTTCATCCCATAATAATAAGAAACACAGTAATATTTCAAAAGCTGGTAGCCTCCCTAAATCTTAAAGATACTTTGGCATTGGGACAGCCAGTACACCTTAATCCTAATATTAAATTAAACAATGCTATATTAAACCTGAATCAGTATCCAAAAATTAAAAATATCACTGTATGGGACCTATACCAGATCAAAAGTTTCTCAGTTGACAATATTAGACAAAAACTTGAAGTAAATAAAAGCTATAATACCATAATCAACCGATTAATATACCTGATCAACACAATTACTATGAATGTCAAAATAGACAACCAAGACATGCAGCTATATCAACAAATTATTAACCTGTTGCTGTCAAGATCTAAAATGTTATCAAATACATATAGATTAATAACAAAAATTAGATATCAAGATGCAATTCTATATTCCAAATTTTGGGAAGAGAAAAATAATAAGATAACTGATGAACAAAAATCTGCTGCTATTGAACTTACTTTGAAACTAACTCCCCTTAAAAACTAATTTATACCCAAATTATGATCAATAACAATGCATATCACACACCACATTTCTTAGTAAAATGAATCCCTCAGACTCCCCTTATTGTACCATATGCCAAAACAGTGTTACTGACACCCTTCCTATTTTTTGGAGCTGTAAAAATGTTTACAAGCTGTGGTGTTCATTAAGAACCAAATTAGAAAAAAGGGATACACCAAATCTACCCTGTCATGAGAAATGGCAATTTTACATATATTCCCTAATAATTTCTCATACGAAAATAAACACATCATAGTCACATTGTGTGCAATGATCAAATCATATATAGCCCAAAACTGGTTAGATAGAAGTAAAATCACATGAGATGAATTTAAAGGAATGGCTATAAAGTACGTATTAGCCAGCAAATTAATTACAAGAAGCCAAAAAAAAACTATCTTACTAAAAGAAACTTTGGAAAAAACTTTTAGAAATCCTAGGACAAAACTGATTTATGAACAAGGGACTTCATCATCAATATTACTTTACATAATTAAGGGAAACTAAAGACAATTAGTATAGAAAAGTGTATACCCACAATAACAGTGTACAGGTCATGGCAAACACATATAAGATGAATATTAAGGTGACATCAGTGTATATAGTACAAGAGAGAATGATTAGTTAGGTAGACCAGAATATCTGGTTGCAATGTTTTAATGTCACATTTTCAATATGTTGTATGGTACCTTTATGTAAATGTCTGTTTTACAGCTCATTAAGAGCAGCTTGATTCTGAATAATTGTTACCCTAACATTGATGATTTATGTTATGTATATCGTATTTGGATGACTGGAACTTGATATACCTTGTATGTATATTTTCTGTGTCCTTTTCTTGTATTTAAATAGAAGAGAAATGTGATAAAATTATATTTGAAAACAAACAAAAAAAAAAAAAAGCAATTTGCTCTTCCTGTCCTAACTTACAATTTTGGAGTGACTGACTGGCCCCAAAATCTGTTGGATAGATTAGATAGGAAAACAAGAAGGATGCTTCATGCTCACCAAATGATTTATAAAAATCAGTGCATGCCAAGATTATATATTCCCTGTTCGAAGGCGAGATGGGCCTCCTTGAAATTGATTACATGTATAGATTTGCAATTGTGGGACTCCACACATATCTACTGACCTCACAATACCCCAAAAGTAGTGAAAGTTTTGAAACATGAGGAGAATAAATTTAAGATGACTTTTCTGCTTAATCTAGCAGAAGCATATCGGCATCAAGCAGGAATGGAAATCAAACCAGAAGTAGGTAAAAAAATCAGGCAGTAACTGAATGTGCCAAAAAACAAAACAAAGAATATAAGGTAAAAGACCAGATGAGAAAGCAAGAAATGTGCAAAATGCATAACTATAGTTGCAAATATAGAAAACTTCTGGAAGAACCTGATGTTCATCAGGAACGAACACAGGAATGGTTAAGGAGAGGCAAATTCAAACCAGGAGATTAAAGGTTAATATTGCGGCCCAAGATAGTGGACTATGTACACGCTAGTTTACAAAGTCCATTGAACATATGGGAGAAACAGACAAATATAGGTTTTGCAAAACCGAATTGGAAACAGTTGAACATCTCATTGCTGGTTGTGACAGACTAATGGCAGAAGGACTGTGTACTGAAAGACATAATAAGGTGGCAAGACTGTTGCTCTGGGGATTGTGCAAACATTATGATATTGAAGTGGCTGTAAAACACTGGAAACATGAGCCACAAAGCATCATAGAAAATTAAGTTTACATCACATGGGATAACCCATCATTGACAGTTCAAAAGACAGATGCTAGAAAACTGGATATAGTGGTCCAAGAAAAGAAGACAAAAGTAGTATTGATCATTGAAATCACCACACCCAGTGACTATATTGTCTTATGTACAGAGAGACACAAAGTGATAAAATATCAGGATCTGCAGGCAGAAGCGAGAGCAATGTGGAAGAAAGATACCCAGACAGTTCCAATAGTAGTAGGAGCAACGGGTCTTATAAAAAAGAATCTACAATTGTATTTAGATATGTTACCAATACATGTAACCCCATATGAATTGCAGGAGGAGTCATTACTGGGCATACTGCGGGAGCTGCAAAGAGCACTTTTGGCTGACATCAAAGATTGAAACAATACTAATTTCATGAACTTTAATCGTACTTTGACTTAGGAATGGGTCCACTCCCATCATGGTATTAGAAACCCAAAAGACTTGGCGGAAATTAAAAAAAGAGTGAACTCCATGGTCACATAGTGGGGAGAATGGGAACTTTCACATTTCAAGCATGACAGGGCCACAGAAATACGGATCGTGTACCCCTCTTCTTAAATGACATAAATGTAGTATTCGCTACACTTTCACCTGAGCAGTACTGCCAAAACAGACAAAAGGTGCAATAAATGTCCAAAATGCATGCTCTATACCACAAAATCTTTCTGAACTACAGACAATTTGCAATACTGACACCCTCAGCATTTTCTTTAGCAATGTATTATCTAAGTTAGAGTCAACTGCAAATGCACAAAGAAACAACCATGGTCAAGTGAATCTCAGTCCAGTAAAACTCTCAAATCACTTTTATCATGGGTCTTGTTGAGGGCCAAGTGCAGGCCCCATTTTCACGGCCTTTTGCAGTTGTCAAGATAGGATTGTGTGAAGTGTTGTTGTTCTTCTTTCGGCTTTTCCTGGTTAGGGGTCACCACAGCGGAACTCCGGTCAGCTAATGATTGGCAGTAGATGCGCCAGCCCGACGCCCGACCTTCAAGGAAGGCACGCCCATTTACGCATGTCTTTCGAATGCCACTTGACCACAGGGAGGACATACAGACTCCACACAGAAGACGCTCCAGCCAAGAATTGAGTGGGATAACCTCTTGCTGTGAGGCGACAATGCTACCGCTGCACCACCGCGGCTTATTGTGTAAGAGTGTTTATATACAATATTTATAGTATGTGTATATAGATAGATAAATCAATGCATAGAAAGTCACACAGGCAAGCCAATTAATAAAAAAACTACAAGAAATACTTAGCCAAGCTAGAGGTTTCACTGTGTGATACTTTAAACTTTCTGTAGTAGACGCTCATGGGTTACATGCAAATAACCCTTTAAGGATATCAAGGTTTAAACTATATGGCTTTTGAATGTCCATGACGTTTTCCTTTTTAAGTATTTATGGACACATTCAGGTCAATAAAGCAAAACCCCTCTAGCTGTGGACATGCATGTTTCAGCCTTCTTATGACCTCATCAGCATAGCATAAGTGGACTGTTTGCTATACTCTAGAAACACAGGGTCTTTATACCCAGCTGAGATCCATAACCATTAGGGTGTCTGCAAAATATTTCAACTAACAACAAATTCAAATAGTAAAAAGGTCACACAGACAAACCAATTAGTAAAAAACTACAAGAAAAACCTAGCCAAGCTAGAGTTTTCACTGCATGATACCTTAATCTCATGAGCCTCTGTTACAGGAGGTTTAAGGTATCACAGTTGGGAGGGTGGCTAAATGGTTAAGATGTTTGCCTTACAAACACAAGGTGCAGGGTTCAAGTCTCCCAAGGGATAACTGGCTAGGCTTAAAATGTCTCACAAGGGCAGTTAGCCTATTACTAACCTATGAACCTATGAACAGTGAAAACTCTAGCTTGGCTAGATTTTTCGATAGGTAAACAGTAGGTCAAGTTTAAGTTTAGCCGATTTCCTTTACAAAAGTGAGATTCAAATTTTGTACTCTGTGTCTGTGAGGTAAACACCTTGCCCATTTTACTATTCTCCATGAAAGCATGGCTTTAATTCAAAACCTTTAGATTATAAGACCAGCATTTTAACCACTTCACTACAGAGGCTCTGACAAAAATGTCATGCTGCATTGCTGGGAACTGAATGTCGGTCTCCCATGTGCAGGCAAAACTTCTACCACAGGACCACCAATGCTCATAAAATTGACTTTGATGAGACTTGAACCCACATCCTTTAAATGTTTTTTACCATTTTACTAGAAATCCAATGTGCTATTCATGGTATTACAGAGCCACATATATATGTAATTAAACTGCATGTACATATGGTCAGCTAGTTTATTTTACTGAAAACTACATGGTGGATTTCTCCTTTTCTTGCATCACTTAACTTTGAAGTTGATTATAATAGGCAGAAGGTGCAGGATATAGAGCTTGCGCAAATGGGATATTAGAGGATAGGTTTGTTGCAATAAAATAGCACTTTTAGCAGTTTCTTTTGTGTTCCATCTGAATACTTTGTATCAGAACTTTCTGACTGGAAACAACATTTAATCAAGTTGGAGTCAGTGAAAAGATCCATGTCTGATTTATCAGAGCATACTACATTGTGACTTTTAGAACATTTGATTAGATTAAAACAGATCTTTGGTGTGCAGGTGCTGGGATTTCTTTTTTACTTTTACCAGCTTGGAACAATACTGTAATTTCCCCTTCTCTCACTCTTGGGGAAGATGAATAAGCCCCACGGCAGTACATACCATGATGTAAAGCACTGGTCTAGGAGGCTGATCATCATTGCTTAATATCTACAATTTGTTTATGTTTTTTACATAGTTCACATTTCTGTCTTAACATCTATCACTGGAAAAGTTCTGTATTTGATGCATAAAACATGTACACTATGCAAGTTTACTGACATCAACAGATCCCCAAACCATATACACAGCAACACTGTTTGTATATTTTGGGAGAGGTACGCTAAAATAAAATGCACCACAAGTCCCAGTGCTTTAACTCAGGTAGCTCTAAAGAAAACCAGAAAATGCCAAGGTCTTCATCACTGATACTTCAGAAAATGGCTAGTGTAGGTGACAGCAGGATGGTCCTTTACACTATACTAGGTAAATGTTAGACTGCCAATAGAATGTAAAAATCTGAACAAACCATATGAAAGATCTTCCTTGCTAGTATCTTTTCTCTGAGATGGCCTCCTTCTGCTCACATGTTGTCAGTTGACTAGTCAGGAGATGGGATTGTGCTTATTATTATCATCTGATAGTAAAAGGAGCAGGAAATGTGCATTCCAAACAACATCTTCGATAGTGCACCCAAGAGTGCCAAAGCAGACCTTATCATATTGGAGTATCCAGAGCAATCCAGAGCATGACCTTCTCAAACCACATAATGTAGAGTGAGTCTTCTAATCATCCAGAGCTAGTTCAGTAATTAAATGTTGGCTCTGAAGGTCATATGCATGCTTTTCTTCGCCAAGTTTCATTTCCAACATACACTTAAGCTCTGTGAATAACTGTCTGAGACCTGAAGCCCTTTTGGTGTTCTGTCCCAATTTTAATGTAGAGGATGACATCAGGTTGGAGTTAAGAGTGAGAGCAGAGGACTAGTGAGAGTAGAGGGTTATCTTCTTCTTCCTCAATATCCAAATGGAGAAAAGATTTTGAGGACCTAGATATCCTTGTTTAAAAGACAGATGAGCAATAAGTCATCCCTTCATTATACCTCCCTCGTGATCACCCCTCATTTGAGAATCTCAGTCTTATGAAATGTTCTAACAATATAATTTCCTCAGAAATATCTAAATAATTTCTTGGATAAAAAGATGAAGAGTCTATAGGTCATCCCTTCAATGGACCTCATCCTAACTTGTGACAGTTATGTGGATTAAGAGCTTCCAGAGTCATTGCATCTATTTCCAATGAGGATTCCTCTATAAACATCTCTGTTATGGAATAATCATCTGACAAAGTATGACTCCTAGGTGATCTCTTTGGTCCAGCATAGGTCCTACAGGCAAAAATAACTTTCATCTTTGCCATCACACAAGAAGTCTAGAATATTAGAGATGATGGGCAAGATCCTATTTTTCTGTTTTCACTGAAGGCTGTACAATTGACCAGCTCACAAGCAAACTTCCTTTTGTCCCACTGATTTAAAGGTTAAGTCTACCCCTAGTCCAGTTCCTATACATATGCCTAACTTGCTGAGCTCACATATGTTAACCTTTGCATTGACTTTACTTCAACACCTAGCACGCAGTGGGTAACAGTGTTGTAGTACACTAGATTATTTCAAACCAGTAAAAGCCACTGCAAGTTCTACTTTTATCAACAGACTGTGAGCAGTGTAGGTCTATTATAATCTTCTCTCTATGATACTCCTACTGATTCTTCTGTTGTGTACACTACTGGACCCCCCTTTTTCCTCCCATTTACTGTAACAAATATAAACATTTTTTCCAAAGCTTTGCATTTATTTTATATTCTTATATTTTATTTATCTTGTATAACACATTTCTTTTATATTCTTATATTTTATTCTCCTGTTTATTGTAACAAATATATACAGTTCCCCAAAGCTTTACATTTATTTTACATTCTACTTCCCTGATGCTCTACTAAATCTGCTTTTGAATTCCCACAGATAAACAGATACCTGTAGGTACTGACCTTGGCTAGCTGGTTGATTTTTTTTCTCTTCTCACAGCTTTCTCCAAGTCCTGGTCCATAGCGTCCCCCCCCCTTTCTTGTTCTCCTAACATAATTCTAGTGTAAGTTTCCTATCCCTGTCAAACCTGTTTTCTCACACCTTTCTCCAAGCCCTGGCTCTTATAGGTTCATAGGTAGGTACTAGGCTATCTGCCCAAAGGTATGTATAAGCCTAGCCGGAATGTGTTGGCTTTCGCCGCCCTCTTAGATTAGTTCCCTGTGCCTCTGTCCAGCAGAGCCATTGAAGTGATCTCTGGGGTAAACTTTCTGTTTCCCATCCACTCATCAAGGTTTCTCTTGAAGAGGGTTAGCAAAGAGCTCTGCCTAATGTAGATTGCAAATCTTGTTCCAGAGCATGGGAAGTCTCTGAGACAGGAATCTATCCCTCCAGCATGTCCTATTTATTGTTGTGGTGTGGTTTAGATCCCTGGAGCATGTGGCTTGAGGGGATATGGTTATCTTTAGGTGGAGCATGTCCATCAATTCTGGGTTGGACATGGCCTTGTATGTCAGGCAGAGATCACCTCTGAGTAGGCGGTATGCAAATGAGTACAGCTGGAGTTTCTTCAGTCGAGCTGCATAGGGCATCTGCTTGAGGCCATTGATCCTCTTGGTGAAGTACTTCTGTGGTCTTTCTAGTTGTTGCAGGTGTCTTGTAAGGTACATCCCAAAGGGGGCATTGTACTTTATGATGGGTCTGATGAGTGATGCGTAGATGGGCCCACTGACCTCTTTCGATCTGGATGCAAACCCTTTTGTGATTAGGTGGGCCACATAGAAGGATTTTCTAACCATGTTGGCAATGTGATTATCAAAGGAAAGGTTACTATCTACTTGGGTCCCCAGATCCCTTATTACGTCTTTCGTATTTAGGGGACTATCACCTATGTGGTAGTTTGTGGGTACTTTGTTTTTTCCAAAGGGGATGACTATGCACTTTTTGGCATTTAGCTTGATGGTATGGTTTTGACATCAGGTATCCGTCTCAGTGAGACCCTTTTGGAGGATGTCTGTGTCAGCTGGAGAGTCAATTATAGCCCCTAGTTTGCAGTCGTCTGCGAACTTAGTCAGCCATAGTCCTCCTGTGCTTGCCTGTACCTCTGAGAAGTATATGCCGAACAGGAGGGGTCCTAGGACTGAGCCCTGGGGAACACCACTTGTAACCAGTCCAGAGTCAGACCTAGCTCCCGCAACTCTCACCATGTAGGTTCTGTCCGTGAGCCAGTTGGCAACCCATCACATGATGTAGGGGTTTATGTTCAGGCTGGTGAGCTTGTCTATAATACCTGAGTGGGGAATGGTGTAGAAGGTCTTTGTGAGGTCTAGGTAGGCTGTGTGGACCACCTTTCCTTCATCTATAGCCTTGGTAATGGTCTCAAAAAAGTCCACCAGGTTTAGGAGGTATGATCTGCCCTTAGTAAAGCCGAACTGGGTAGGGTCCATTGTTTGGAGGTTACCAGTATCTCTGTTAATGAGATCCATGAGGATGCGCTCCATAGCTTTGCAGACCAAGCTAGTCAGGCTTATAGGTCAATAGTTCCCAGGGTCTGTTGTGGCTCCACCTTTGTGGAGCCGAATAACCGTTGCTGTGCGCCACTCTGTGGGCATGTAGCCTGTGGAGAGGCTGAGTTTAAACAGTGTGTTTAGATGAGGGGATAGTTCATCTTTGAGCTTGTGTAGAACACAGCCTGGGACACCTTCTGGTCCCATTGATGCTGTGTTTTTGGCTTTGGAGAGGGCTGTTTTAACCTGAGTGTCTGTGATTTCAGGGGCACTACATTCTTCTGGTATAGTTATGGGCCCTTTTGGGGGTGAGGGGGGGTGAAGTTTGCACTGAACCTGTCTGCCAGGATGTTGGCTATATCGGTCGGTTCAGTGTATTTTGTGCCATTCTGCACTAACTCTGAGCAGATCTGAGAATTGCCACTTAAATTCTTGACATAGCTAAAGAATGCCTTGTGGTTATCTTTGGAGTCCATGGCAATTTTTCTTTTGAAGCTAGCCTTGGATGATTTTATGAGGGAATGTAGTTTCTTGCTGATACTGATCAGGGATGTCTTCCCTTCTTGGGATTTTACTCATTCCTGTACTAGTTTCCTCCTATTGTATAGCTTGTTTATGGCAGGGGTCCACCAGACTGGTTTCCTTTTCTTGGAGGAGTGAGTCTTGGTTTTGTTTGGGATAGCACGATCCATGCATTCTTGTTGGTGCCCGCAGAGTGCATCAGTAAAGGATTTTGCAGCTTGCACAGTTATCCTTTAGCATGGGGGCTTTGAAACTTCCCACCTCGGACTTAAGTAACGTGAAGTTTGCTTTTGAAAAGTTTTTCATGGTGGTTTCTTTGACCGAGGGTTCTGGCGGAATGTGGATATCCAGAGTGATTTGTTTATGGTCAGATCTAACCAGCGAGGGGTTGACCTCCAGTGTGGAACACCAGTCACCCATGTTGGTGATGACCAGGTCCAATATGTTGTCACCTCTGGTGGGGGTGTTGACCAGTTGATCCAGGGCATTTGAGTTTATAAATTCTAGGAAATGTTGGGCAAGTGAGTTTGTACTGGAGTAGTTCTCCCAGTTAATGTTTGGGTAATTGAAATCACTCAATATCAGGGTGTTTGGTAGGACCTTTATGTTTCCTAGTGTTTCCAGGAATGTGGAGTGGGGGTCTTGCGACATGGTGGGTGATCTGTAGCAAGCTATAATTCGAATAGCAGTTTTGCCCATGGTTAGTTGCACATGGATGATCTCTGAAGCATCGTGCTGTGCCACTAACCTGGAGGTGTGGGTATCCTTAATGAATATGGATACTCCCCCACATTTTGTATTTCGGTCCGGGTTTTGTGGCTGAAATGTATGGTATGAGTTGTAGCCTGGTAGTGCTAGGGTGCTCTCTGAAGCCTTAAACCAGGTTTCTGTTACTGCACATATATCGATTTCCTCCATACTGAGGAGTGCCTTGAGTGCGTGCATTTTGTGGTTTAGACTTCTGGCATTGAGTAGCATTACCCTCAGGTTTTTGTTACTTGTGCTATTTACGGCAGTGGGTTTGTCTTTTGAGCCTTGCCTAAAAAAGGCACTATGGGGGTGGCAAGTGCCTTGGCCAGTATTCAAAAGCCTAAGGGTGACAGGTGCAAGCCATCTCTTGTGAAGCAACGTGGCTTATCGAGCATGTCATCCCAGGTGGACAGATACTGGATCCTCTTTGAATTATACCAGAAACTTAGCCATTTTTGAAATTGATCATTTTTTCTTTATACTGTGGCATCATTCTTGGTGAGGGCAGGATGCTACTCAGGGTCAGGGTCATACTGGCCTGGGCTACGTGATCAGAGAGCTCTTCCATGTCTCTTTTCATGTAGTCCAGGGAGTTACATCTCAGGTCATTCACACCAATATGGGCAATGACAGAGTCATATTTGTACTTGTTCTGGAGTGACATGAGTGCTTGTGTTATGTGGTGGATCCTGGCGCCTGACAGGCAGCTAACTGGAATCTTCTCCTTGTCCAAACTAGTTAGTGGGACATCAGTGTGCCTGATTATAGAGTCGCCTATTACTAGTGTGTTGGGTATGTTATTTTGTCTTAAGGGGCAAGTCTTAAGTATAAGATCTAATGTTATTAGGAAAGGCATATCACATGGTATCTCATCTATAAGATCTAATGTTATTGGGAAAGGCATATCACATAGTATCTCATCTATAAGGCCTAATGCTATTGGGAAAGGCATATCACATAGTATCTCATTTAGCAATTGGCAGTCACAGTAAAGACTTCATGGAGGCTTGCAACAAATTTACAGTATTGTAAAAGTTACAGGGCGTCATAAGTGAGCAATAAGAGTCATTGAAGAGTCAGTAACAGAATGGTGTCGTGTTGTTGATGTGTCTAACCAAACAGTAACTGTTATCATTTATACTCCCACAACCATGCATATCTTTGATTACATGTGAAACTGTTCTTTGAAATATACCCAGTAATAATGAAATACCAACTACTAGTCTGAGGGATCTAAATCTTCCTAATCAATTATTATGATACACAGCTTGAAGCTTTATTCATCTAGCTTCAAGTGGCAAAAATCATTGATCTCCATAGTTCAGGCCACTTGTTCTGCCATAAGCCATCCACTTTCATTCTTCTAAGCCATCTTCTCTTCACTGCATTCCCAAAATGCCTTGCATCTCTGTCCTCTATGATTTTAATTCTTCCCCATCCCTCTTAGCATCTGTTCCAATCATATCCATCTTATTTCATTGATTATCTCACATTTTCCTTCACAGTGCTGCATCTTCAGCTCACTTCTATATCCTTTATCCCCTCTCATACCAATATCATCTTCCATTGAACCATTTGCCCCAAATGGTTTATATTTTCTGTTAAATTCTTGATGATTTTTTTTCACTGGTTTTACTTCTTTGAATTGCTCCTTTCCTGTATTGAACATCCACCCTACTCTCCAACTTTTATGTCTGTTCTCCAACTTTTATGTCTGTATTTCATACAACCATTGATTCTGTTTATATGCTTTAGCGTATTTTTCAAAATTTGGGCTGTCCATACGCCTTTGTTCATCCTTCTCAGTCTTTGAGTTGTAATTATCAGTTATTGTTCCATACAAATCTGTCACTTGTTTTTGAATTCGTTTAATAATCTCCCTGTATTTGTCACTAGCAGTTGTCTTAACATGCACCCTAACTCTGAGTCACTCATCATTGTTATAATATTCTCTGTCCCTATTATTTTATTGACATTCTTATTGTCCTTCTATAACACTCCTTCCACCTCTCCCAACATTTTTTTGTAGCATAACTATTTAGCTTTTCCACCATTTCCCAGATTTATGTATGTACATATTTAGTTTATTTCTCAAATGTTCTGTTTCCTCTTTTTTGACTTTCTCATATTATCTGTTGCATTTTATTTACATTGTATTCTAGTCATGACACATTTGTAAAAGCCTCAAACCTCTCTAGTATTATGATGCCTGCTTTTCCCAACTATTTTGTTGAAGGGATGCAATCAATTATCTGGAAAAACTAAAGACTGACCCTCCATCTAAATTCCTAAGTTTTCCTACAGGGCTCCTCTTCTGACCCCTTTCTTTTCTTTAATCCATGGCTAGTATAAATAGGCTCAATGACAACAGGAATTGCTGCCTTCTGCTTGCTTGAATTGTGCCTTTCCCAGTGCTATCCTATTTACCATGATTTTTGCAGTGGAAGTTCTGTACATTGCCCAATTCCAACGCTAGGAGGCCTTTCCTGTTCACCCTTATAATGTTTTGAACATGGTCATCCACTGCAGACAATGAAATATGACTTCTATATCAAATAATATGATTCCAGAATGTTTGATCTATCTTGCCTCTTGGTTTCTATAAATTTTAACTCCTGCCATTGAAAGTCCTTAAAGAAACTCCATTTCACAACCCCCACCTGTCCTTTCTATATATATAGTTTGGCGGAACTTTCTCAGAATTACCTTTGTTATTATTTGCCATCTGCACTATGTATTGACATTGGGCTATATTAATAAGTGATGCTGGATTATTAGATCTTTCATCAATAGTTGGTGTTTTCTTTTTTAGTGTTATCTCTGTCACCTCCCCCAGTGAGCTCAGCATCTTGACTTCTTCCATCCATGTATTAATTATTGTCAATTTTGTCTTCACTTTGCCTTCTGCCAGTTAATGAAGCGGCATTTAGCACCCCTATCCCCTACCTCCTTGTCTCCTAATGGATTTGCATAAACATTATTCAGTGATTATCTTATCTAATTTCTGTTTCTCTATCTGACTTGATCTCTCCCCTCCATTCCACACTTTCTACCATGCCATTACTATTTTTTTTCTGCCTGTAAGGCATAAATGTTTTTGGAGAATTGTCTGATCTTTGTTCTCATAACTTGCTTGTGCTGTAGTCCTCTTCAATCTCTACTTCATAAGTTCATTGTGCTCATCTCTTCCTTACATTCTTTCAGACTCCATGATAAGTTTTTCATGCTCATTCCTCTAGTCACTGCCAGAATTCCATCTACCTTTCAATTAGCTTACTTATGTTCTTATCTTAGTTTTTTCTGTGATGTTCTATATTCAGTATTCACACATTTTGTTCACTTTCCTCTGTCTATTCTCTTTTGTACCTCTTGCAATTCCCTTTGTAACCTGATTATAAACTTCTTTTGTGTTCATGTTTCTTTACTTCTTGCACTAACCCCCCCCATACAGCTATTTTTTTTATTTCATCCTAGCCTTCAAACCCCTGTGTCTTCTGCTATTTATCATTAATGATTTTTTTTTCCCACCGGAGTCTGGTTATTAGGAAGGTGGTAATGCAGCCCAATCCGTTTTGCAGTCAGGGTCCTATGGCTAAGATTGACCATCAAAAGAAGAAACAGTTTAAGCTCTACCTATAGCATTAAATCCACAAAAACAGTTCAGTCCAATAGATTCATAAATGATGTGAAATAATAATCTTTGTTAACCGGGAAGCAGTCACATGCAATGCTCACACTTTTAATTTTTAGTCTTTACTAGATTCACTCCATCAAGTTAACTCTTGATAACTTCTCCAGCAGCTCACTAAATAAGTGGTTTCCATCACACATGAAGACGTGCATGCAGAAAAGCACTCCTTAAGAACAGGCTGTGATTTATGTCACTGACAATGCTGCTATCTCTAATTGGCCCATGAATACAGTGTGTGAGAACTATTGATGTTACAAATGTCCTGCAATAGCACCTGTTTTACCTTCTTTTAAGAAAAATGACAGCATTTGCTTCAAGTTGACTCAGAAGTTTAAATTCTAAGAAATATGGGCCAGAGTGGGCTATATACCACAATTTTGGCTCGTTTGGAGTCTCTGATAAGATCTTACTGCTACTTAAACCATGGAATTAAACAGCAACTGCTACACTCTACAGTGAACCATATTAGCAAACTGCAAAAGGATAAGGCCATATAACCATTAAATAAGAGGACTTCCTGCAGGAAGGGATGCTAGCATAAACAGCATTACATCTAAATGTGACATGGAAATGAGATGAACAGTGAATGGAACATCAATTTAGATTGCAACATTTGAGATGTTTTTGGCTTCTTGACTCTTTGACTAGACTTGCATGTTGGATTTTGAGTACTGAGACCTTATTGTGAGAACTGTTAAACTCACGAGTACTGAAAGGGAGACTATTCAGTATATAATCATCTGTTTAATGTGGCATAATAGACAGCTTGAAGAAGTCTACTATTGTGACTAACATGTTTTACTCTCTTTGCCTCCATTGTTTTAATGCATACACTTGACTATTGCAAGTTACAATAACGTGTTTAATTACTTATTTCATTGTTATAAAGTTGTTGCTTTTTTTAATACAGCTTATCTAAAAGAATGAAATGATATTAGCTATTAGCACACAAAATGATTCCTTTCCAGATTTTTAGCCATAGCTTATTTAAGGAAGTGACGCAAGCTTATTTTAGAATGATTTATTTGAACTTCATTAGCTAGTTGCGTGTCTGTGTGAGATTATAGGAACCAGAAGTGGATTTGCATTTGCAAACACTTCAGACATACATAGACTAGATAGGAGTGAGGTATAAAGCAATAGTAAATAAAAATACTATGTCAATGTTGATATCATCATATAACCATAACTGTCTACAGAATTATGAAAATATAAATGTGTATTCCATTATGGATTATAACACTTAATATGTTTCAGGTTTGATCATTTTACATTAGATAGTAAAAATACAGACACTGTGTAAGACGACTTTGAGCCATGGACATAGAGGATTGGCATGCTGGTTGAAAATATGAAGCAGTGACATAACCTTTAGGACAAAGTGATACAATTTGACTTAAGCTTGTCATAGAAAAAAATTTTGAAGATCACTGCATAATATTACTGAGTTCTGTGAAGCTGGTAATTTATACAAGACAGTTACAAAATATCCTTGAATTTTGCAACAACCTCAAAATGGAGGTGTGTTGCTAAAAACTTTGGTCATATTTTTGCTGTACACACTTATTTCTATTATAGAATGGGACACAGTTGTAAAAACAACATTACTATTATATAAATTCAAGTTCAAGTTAAAGTGTATTATGTGAGTCAGAAGGCTGAAGGAGTGTCAGTGGCCATGAGGGTTCCAGCTTAACAGTGTCACTGGCTTAATAGATAGCATCCTAACCTTTGTTGCTAGAAGAGAGGAAGGTATGTTTTTTCTTCCCAGAGCAGATGCTTAGATTAATTTCCCAGTACTGACCTTGCAGTGTAACATAAGAGGCTGCATGACTGACTGCACTGTCCTTCTGATGACATGTTAAAGCAACGTCCCATCTGCTGGAGTTGGTGGTAGCTCAGGTGGATATCAAAGATCCCACAGCACTTATTCATAAGAGAGTAGGGGAAGTTCTGCAGTGCTCAGTCCACATTCTCCCAGCCAGTATAAATATCATCTTTGGTCTCCGTTGAAACAGGCCACTAGTCTAATGGGACTAATGTAGCCAACAAAGTCTAAAAACAAAACAACAACAAAAACAATTAGAGAAGAAAATGAAAATTACATTGCAAAGGGTTATGCCCACCATGATTCAAAGTCAACACAATATTCAAGTAGTGTCAGAAAGGGGATTTTGGAAACTACACTAGTTAGATGGAAATTCTAGTAGGAAAAGAACTATCAAATAATATTTTAGTTTTCAAATGTACATTAAATACACAAAGGAATGAAGGCTGGTAAGAGGATAGCAGGCATTATTATTCTGAAGAAACACAAAAAAGAAACAGTCTTGTTTAAGAAAAAAAAGACTGACAGAATATTTGGCTATATCAGTAATTCCACAGGAATTTATTTAAAGTTAGAAAGACAGTCAGAGGACCCTCAGCATCTGTTATAGGACCATACTGGCCAAAAAGTGTTTTACAGAACTGAAAAATGAAAAACAAATATCAATAAAAAGGAAAGACAGAGATCCAAATTAAGACTAAGCTGATCAACAATGGAAACTAGAAGTCAGAGGATATAGAAACATCAACAGAATATATAGAAGTAATCTCTTCAGAAAGTCAGGCAACTAATGTTGAGGAAAGACTGCTTTGAAGTAACTATACATTATATATATATATATATATATATATATATATATTAGAGAGAAGATTTTAAAATGAAAGAAAAAGAGGAATGGAGAAGAATAGTAAAAAAATAGTGTGATAAGCAGAAAGGAAAACATTTGAAACAGACTATGGATAAAAAAGATGAGACTGTGAAAAAATATTGTATAAACTGTAGAGAAATCTGGATGCCATCTAAAATAGATATAACAGTATATAAAATATATATCACTAGCTGACAGTAGACCTCAGCATGAAACTGTCCTCCCAATATCAATCCTTTCCTCAGAGAACTGTCATAGAAAAGATCTTCAATAGAAAATAAAATATTGAGGAAATGAAGGTTATTTTATAGAAGTACAAGTTATCGGAATAGTTTGTACTGTAGGAGAAGTTCACAATATGTTTTCTTTGAAATCTAATAATTGTAGTTTTAGATAATCTGATTATGGCTCTAGATATTATAGTGATTAAAAGAAATATGAGTTGATAAGAGGTCCACAATCTTGCACATTATGTGATAAAAGTAAAATGAAGCTTACATACTTAATTGCTATGAGGAAAGAATGAAAAGTTAGATTATTTAAAGATCCCACACAACTTATTCATAAGAGAGTAGGGTAGAAGTCTATTAAGACTAGACATTTCAATTTCTTTGTAAACTATATTCAGAAATTGTGTAGTGTCATATTGGTCTCTCTATTTATTTATACGGAAATGTACAATGATGTAATATCTCATTAGTTATTGTTTAATCTTTTGATTATTATTGATTTGGCTAAAACTTAACTTGTACTATCTAAACTTAATAATCCATTAATTAACCTTTATGTACAGCTGCTTGTCAAAACTGTGTCTAGGCTAGTTTTTTAACTTCTTGTCCTATGTATACTATTGATATATTGTATGTCTGTATGTTCAATGTGGAGTTTCACTCCTCGGGAAAAAGACATGTGTGTAGTAGGACTTTCCCAGTAAACAAATGTAAAATAAAAAAATAAAATACATTTTTTTTACTAGTTTCTTCCTTTCTTCACCTATGTAAGTTTTTTTATTCCTTTTTTACGTCTCTTGCCATTTTCCAGATTCAGTTCTAACATGAAATTTAGGTACTTTGACTGTCAGTGACTGTTAGTGTATGAGACTCAGTACACAAAGTGACAAGTTAAATTTATTGTTTAATCTGTATTAATGTTATACCTATTCATATATCATATTATATTCTAATGCTATTATTTCTAATTATATGTTAATTGTATTAACTAAACATATTAAAAAAACTGCATTTTTTACAATGAAGGCAAGCCTCTATGCACTCTCACAGTCCAACATTTCTGACTATATTAAATCTGAGATCACACACCCACTGACAGTGTTATATTAAATAGGCCTTTTTTCAATTAAATAGTCAGTGTTAGTTATAGTCCATTGCCACTGTGAAGTAACAAAATACAATACTTTGCAGGCATCCAATTTAATTGTATTGCTTGGTAAACTTCTCAATATTTTTTCATGCAGAGGGTATTTGAATTCAGATATAATGGATAGTGAAGCTCCCCCTGACCCCTTTAGTAATGTCCATTAACCTTAAACCTACACCTTAACTTAAAAAAATCTTTCTGTAACACTACCAGTATTCAGCAAAATTTGGGATTTGTATTATGGAGGGAGGTGTTTTACTTTAAAGATCACAAAAATGAATTATTTTCCTTTTTCTATCTTTTCAAGTTTGGTGTTAAGGGTTTTTGGTGTTCTGTATGTTTGATCTTAAATGTGCAATTGTTTTGTCTTTAGCATTATTCAGTCATTTACCAGGTAATCATATTTATCTATTTATCTATCTATTTGAGTGATTGCGTGTAAGTCTGTATATACATGTATGTGTGTGTGTGTGTGTGTGTGTGTGTGTGTGTGTGTGTGTATATATCTATATATATATATATATATATATATATATATATATATATATATATATATATATATGGAGAGAGAGAGAGAGACAGAGATAAGTTAAGTAAGATCTATATTGACTTATCAGTGCTACATTATATCACAATGTAATACATTAAACACAAACCCTTGAATGTTTGATGTTAACAATCAAAACAAACAAAAAAAATAACATAGAAGTGTTTTTAATGGATGGGCACTTTGCCTTGCACCCCACACTCTTGCTGCAACTATAAATATACTAAATCTCAAATCAACTAGCAGCAGGGAAAAATAAAATTTCCCTTAACCCATTCTCACCTGATAATGACAAAACCTCTGTTAGCATTGTGCACTAGGAATGTAAGTGAAAGTTATGAACCCTTGCGTCATATTAACTTACATAGTTATGTTCCAGTGTAATGCACCATCAATTTAAGCTTTTCAATGAAACATACACTGATGAAAGTTACTCTGAAATATTTCTGTCTATCTATCTATATACAGTGTGGGATATAAAAATGCAGCAGATACCAGTGATCTATAAAATACCATGTCTTTTGGTGATATAAATAGAAAAAATGTAGTTTTTTTTTCCAAACAATCACATGGAATGAAAAAAATAACTTAATACAGTCCCATACAGCAGGGACACAGTCTGTCTCAGCAAATTTCTTTGATCTCCTCTCTAGCTGTTTTTTCTGGATTTCCTTGTGCAGGAAAGTTGAAGATGTTCCTTTTGGTGCCTTTCTTCAGGTCTGTGTTTACTCTGCTTTGCAGAGAATCATGCCACTGAGAGAATCCCCTTCCAGGAAGGGCCAAAGACTTTCCTGTGGAAACCTGCTCTAATATTACAAGGCTGCTGCCTTCCTTAAAGGAATAGCTCCACTTAAAGTAAGCTTCATTTACAAAATATACCACAACATTTTCATGTGCAATATTAACAGCATTATTTACTTGTTAATATGACAGCTTCATTTCCTTTCAGCAACGTAGTTAATGAGAAGTGACACACTCTGCTAAACTATATGCACCCTTAACCACACCCCTGCTGGCTGACTTGGGCACCCATTTACCTCTGGGGCATCCTGCTCTTTTGCCGTGGGGGGTGTGTGTGTGTTACTATCACTGACTTGAGATCACCAAGATGGGAGAGCTGCTAGAAGCAGCTCAATACCTTCCTGCCCTGCCCAAGCTACACCACAGGTGGAGATGTCTGCTTCAGCCGCCTTCTCCCTGCTATATATGACTTAAATTATGAAGTAAGCTGTCGGTGCTCTTGACGGATTTTTCTTATGGACTATTGTAATGTGCTGGTGCATACATAGACATTATAAAATAATAGATATAATAAATAGGAGGAGCAGTATACAAAATATAAGTTTGGCTGAACTATATCTGATTACTATATTTCCAACACGTGGCCTATTTTGCAACTAGCAAAATAATGGGCATATGTCTAGCATGTTCTTGGGCTCCTGAATATAATCTGGCTGTTTTTGTGATTCAACCCCTCCCCCCCCCCCAGGCTATTTCAGTCCCTCTTGGATATTAATTTGGCATGTTGGGAACATTGGTGAACAGAACCAAGACAGATAATGCATTGGAATAACTAAAGAAATGCACTGTGAGGATAGCAAATGTATGGAATTCCAATTGTGATAGCCATGTCCATCATTCCAAATCAATAAATCAATGCTAGATGCATATTTGACCACTTTTGTCTTGGATGACTACCTGTCCTCTCAGGTTTAGAAACATCTCCTGAAGGCACTGCCTCTTCTCCAAAGTTGAAAAATGTTCTCAGCGATTCTTTTTAATTGTTGGAGTGATTCTAAAGCAATAATAATTCCTGACAATTGGCCTTCTTTGAGCTGTGATTTTGTATTGTTTGTATGATTTACATCAAAAGAAGCACAGTAAACGTTTGCAAATAATAAACAGCATTTAGCTATTACTTCTGTACTGAAAATAACAAGTTAAAATGCCACAGAGTTTTAGGGCAGTTGAAAGAAACAGGCAGGTTAAACAAAGACATCAACTTCACGAGGTAACAGCACAAACATAATGTGTACACAGTATTGTATGTAATTAAAATACAAAAAGGGTATAACTGTAAGTAGCTTCCCAACAAGTAACAGTAATCCCTACAAATATGTAAGTCACTCTCCTTCCCCAGCATGATTAGATTAATGCAACAGCATGCATTAATGTGAACGGTGGGGTGAAGTATAATATACAGAAGGGAAATGGAAAAATATATGTGGTATAAAGTAATGCTTGGTGCACAGGAGGAAATTGTCCATTGCCAAATAAAGAATGAATCTTATCTTTAAGGGGTGGAAATTGCAGACGTAAGTGAGTCAAGTGTTTTTAATCTGCCCTCACAGTTTATATTTCTGTTGTACAGAATGATGAAAGAAATACCATAGTGTAAATAGCCTACAATAAAGACTTTCTTTCTGCAAGCCAGCAAGCAAGACCTTATGTTCAGTGAAGAGAGATGCTGGCAATATTCCAGCTCTCATAGCTCTGGTGGCAAACTTAAAAGCATCTTAAGTGCATGGTCGCTTCACTTAGATCATTATTTTTGTTTCTAAAGCATGTAGAACCACACAATTTATCAGTAAGTTACTTTAAAGGGCATTAAAAGTCAGTTGTAAGTCATGTATTGCTAAAGCGAAAGCAGGATAATTTACATGCAGGACAACATAATCTGCATAGAAATATAGCTTAGCAACCTTTCAGTCATCAGACAGATGCTTTATACACAAGAAAAATATCAGTTGGTAACAGACTGGCTCACACAGACTTCCTTTCAGATAACAGAATGACAGGAGATAATTCCATTAACCTTCATCTGCTGATAGTGGCCACTTAAGCAACTAGAGAAATAGGTTTTATGAAAGCTAATCCCAGTGATGCTGCTCTGCAGAAAAACATGTGATAACCCTTATTATAAAATATTTTGTTAAAGGCCTAAACACAGTGACCCCTTCAAACTGTATTTTTTGTTTAAGGTGAAAATGTGTCATTCATTATCTAAGCTCTGCAGTTTAACCCCATCAGGCATTTAAATAAAAATCTATTTCCCTATTTCACTGTTTATTTATTTGTTTACTTATTTATTTTAATATATTGTGGAAGTAAACTGACCTTTTGCTAACCCTTTTCAGAAATGAACAGTGTTAAAAAACAAAACAAAAAAAACAAAGATAAATGTATCATATATGGATTGTCAGAGAGGCCTCTCAACCAGCAAGTTTTTAGAAGGAAGAAGGAAACTGAAGTACAAAGTTTCTATGTGTGTGGTGGAATGCAAGCTCTACATATATAATTACCAGAGGTCAGAACTGAACACCATCTTGTAGATTTATTAACAGGCCGTACGGCTTGTGCTACAAAGGTCCTGCTCCAACCATACAGTATTTTGCAATTCAGAGACATGTAAGCATCGATGAGGAAAGACCTAATTATTGTTTCATTTGCATCTCTGAATCACAGTTACCTACTTCAACATGCAAATCAGCACTTCCCATGGTAATTAACTGTGGTAGCCTCATTATGTAGTCAAAGGCATCCCTCCCCCTTAGTCACGCTGTTTCCACCACACACAGCATTCAAACATAAAGACACACACACACACACACACACACACACACACACACACACACACACACACACACACACACACACACACACACACACACACACACACACACACACACACACACACACACACACACACACACTCCCTATACCTGTCCATGAGTTGTCTGCACATCCCTTATATCTTCTTTGGTTGCAAATCCACATTACACATTCTTTCCCTGGTGTTGAACCCTCTGATCCCTGTACTGCTGTTAATGCCATTTGGGCAAAAGAATAATTATCCATGGGGTCCAGTGTCCCCACCACCCTCCCAATCCCATTACTGTTTTAAGTGTCATTTAGGCACAAGAGTAGAAATCCCTGGTGGCTACTGCCCCCCATCCCCATAGTGCAGTTATCCCTGGTGGCTAGCTGACCCCCCCATCCCCATAGTGCAGTTATCCATGGTGGCTAGTGGCCCGCTATCCCCATAGTGCAGTCAAATGAGTTACACTCCAGTAACAATATAACAATATCAAATGTGACATTTAGCAGACCTGTATTATGTATTCCCTCTACAACCCCTCTCTCTCACATATCTACAGTATCTTGCTCTCTTTACATATATATACACACACACACACATATATATATATATATATATATATATATATATATGGTTTACTATCACATGTTCGTTCATCTTTTAGATGAACGAACTATGTGCAAAAAACACTTGGTGGAACCGGTAGGGAGATCACCACTATGCCGAAGCTGCCATTAGTGAATGGCCACTGTTGTCAGCCCCTCCAACATTGTGGTGGAGATTGCACTATAGAGGGGATGAGTAAATGTACCCTTACCCTCATTGTAGTGCAATCTCGGAGTTTGTATATATAAGTAGGGGGGCTTGCCCCCTGCAAAAACCTGTTGTAGTATGTTGTGTAGGTAGGAGCATTTCAGTGTAGTCGACATTTTTGACATTCGACTGCACTGAAATGTTCGGTTCGACATTAACACTGTTTGGTGTTCGGACATCTGTACATTCGAACAATGTTATGTTGAACACGTGATAGTAAACATTATATATATATATATATATATATATATATATATATATATATATATATATATATATATATATATATATATATATATATATATATGTGTGTATAAAACAACCTATGGCTACTTTTAACTGAACTATATCATTCTGTTATATTATACTGCATTCTGTCATGTCTAGCTAATGTTATTCACTTTCTGTTGTTCTGTCCATTGTATGTAAAAAAATAAATATATCATTTTAAGAGTCAGCAATACTGATTATCTCATTTTAAGTGTTCAAAATTGTCTTATTTGCAAAAATGAAATAGCTTGTTTATGTACTTTTCAGACTACATTTACATCATTATTGCTTTCAGTTTAGGGTACTAGTAAAAATGTCTACTCATATTTATTAAATTGCCTGGTTTCCTTAATAAAATGCTAGTATACATTCAAGATTCAGCTTAACTTTCATTCTCAGATGTTGAATTTTGGGGTCAATAACTATTTTTCTAAAGGGAGTAAATTGCTAGCATATGGAAAACGCTTGTAATTTAGAACACATTGTAGTAGGAAGATGGTTCAGTGACTGAGACTTGTGTCTCATTGTGGGGCTTTATAAAGGTTACTGCAAGGTGTGCATCTTGTGTGCTATTGCAGTAAATTTTTGAATTCAGAGACAGCCCTAATATGGAGCTCTAGCTTGAAATGTGCAGCACCAGATCAGGCTGTCTCTGAGGCTGTGCTGTATGCAAATGAGGCAGTCTGAGGGACAGGCATATGATAATTAGTCATGTTTCCTTCTCTCTCTGGGAGTCAATGGGAATGGGTGTGGCCAACTAAAAAGGGGAGGAGCTAGGTTCAAAATCACAAAAACTGTAACTTTAATTAAATACGCTGCCCTGAGTGCCAAACCGTCATTATGAGATTCCAATCAAGACAAAATGAAGTGTAGAAGAAAAAAATATTTCAATGCAGTGGCTGCATGACAGCTTACTTAATATCTAGATGGAAACAAAAAGGTTGTGAGGCATGAAAAAATTACTTTTTAAATACATTACTGGAATGCCAGTCAAAATCAAGTGTAAGAAAAACAAGCAGCACTCGACTCAAGTCACTTCTCGTTGCACTGCAGTTCTAATTATAATTTATATTCAGCTTTATTAAAGTACCAAGTAACATGCTGAAAGTAGCAACCTCTGTGATACCCCCACTTGTAAAAATGTTTCTTATCCAAAAAAGACCTGCTGCCTGACAACAACTATCTACTTGTTTCATGGGGAAAACATGATCAAAGGAAAAAATGAAAAGCAAACAAGAAACAAGCTCAAGATACATTGCTTATAGGATTACTGCACAGGTTATGGACCACACATGATAGATTGGCATTCTGTTTAGTTTGCAGGTAAAGCCTGCAAAGATGACTGAAAGTCTCCAACAAATGTAATGAGCTTCTTAACATAATGTAATCCTGCCCTTTATTACAAATACTGTCATATGCATTGCAACACCCAAGGCTTATATGTTATCTAGTTATGTAAGTATTCTCTGCATGGCAACAACAGAAAGGCTTTCAATGTTGGTAATTCTTTAACAGTATGCCTATTAAAGCTTACTTGCATCTTACAATATCAGACAAGCTTGCCTGATGGTCATTAAAACATTGCTACTTAAATACAGAGCAACAGGCACTTTATGAATAATAATAAGCATAAATCAACAGTATAAAAATATGACAGAAACCAGAACATTCTTCAAAATTAAGGACAGATGAAAAGCCACTGTAGTACTTGTGTCTACCTTGGATGTTAGAATACTCTGTACATTTACACTGCATAACTGCTCCTTGCCTTGCATGGACAAATCCAGAGTCACTACATGGGGGAGTGGGGTACAACAAGTATGTCACAATTTGAAATGTCTCTGGCTGACTGTGATGACCCTGACACATTTGTCATACATCTCAACCTCAGAGCAAGAAATCTGGACAAAGCCATACATAGAAGTGGGACAAAGGCCCAAAAATAAGGACAATTTTTTAATATTGCTCTTATAAACTTCGAAAGATAATAGAATAGTAGGTCTTGCATTAGTATGAATTTTCTGAAGAGTATGAAATCTGAAACTGAAATGTCTGTCATTATTTTCTAACTTCACTCTAATGATTTGCCACTAATTTGCCAAAAATACAATTTTATGAAAAACCAAAAATTTGATGCAAAAATATAAAATAGCCACACAATACAGCTGGTAATCTGTCAAAGAAGTGACACTTTTTAAATATTAGTACTGCTAACTTGAACAGCTGACAAAATTAAAAAAATCTAAATGCATTCCTGAAATAAAAGTACTCTATAACTCTGATTATTACAGTTATTGGTTAATTGTAAACCCTCCATGTTTTCTTCCAAAATTGCCATTTTGCAGAGAGATTATTAGGGCAAGAGCAACATTTTGAGCCACAATTGGGGACAGTTGAGAGGTTTGGATATGCCTAATTCCATAAAGCAATTTATTTGCATATACCTCTCAACCTGTTAATGAAGGAAATCTGGACAAATATATTGGGGGAACATATACACAGTACTAAATATTGCTCTTGTATAAACTGAGACAGTTGATAGAATAACAGGTCTTGCTTTACCATGCCTTTTTCTGAAGGTTATGAAGTCTGAAACTCCGTGTCTGTCATTATTTAGTGACTTAATTCCTAAATGATTTGCCAGAAAACCACAAATTTTATGAGGAACAAACCAAAAATAAGAAGCAAAAATCTACTCATTCTGCAAAAATCTGGACAGTTGAGAGGTATAGTTTAGCCGGGGCTGTCTGAGTTTTCCACCCTTCCCCGCTCACAAAATCATGGTCGAATGGAACCTCCCCTGCAGCCATTCCAGTGAACCATTACTTGGCTATTTCACCCCATTTACCATAAACACTAATGTTGATACTGCTTTACTTCTACGATGATTTGGAGTTCATTTGAAAGTTTTATTTTGAATTTTACAGCACAAACACTAATAGATATCTGCTAAACAAAGCAATGCAGTCTCATAATGAAAACAGATTTAGCATTAAAACTTATCTGCCCTTGAAACTCGCATTCATTGAAACAGCATTGAAACCCACATTCAAAGAAAATAGATTTTGCCAGTGGCAGATAAAGATTAACTTTGGGTTTGGGCTGTTTTCAAATCACAGGCCCCTTGTACATGAAACATATACATGCTCTTTGATTCACCTTCCTGATTGTATTAAATTATATTCCTTGTGCAATACAGTACAGTTTCAGAGGGTGTTTTAAATTTATTGTTTTGAACATTTTTCCAGTAAACAGTGAAACAAAATGCATGCACCAATAATGACAAAATTGCCCAATTCAGAACATTTCCATCATAAAAGTCTGCTCAAACTTCTACAGTCCACGAGTATCCGTAAATATGCACAATCTCTGAAGAAGTAAACATCATGTAAATAATTCCACATTAATGAGATCTGTAACTAATGAATAAGTTGCTGCTAGCAAACAACCTTATATTTATTTGTAGATGAAACAATGAAAGTGCCTGTTGCCCTTGAGGAATAAATTGCCTATGTTACACTAAAAAATGATAAGCTAGTAATATTGCAATAGGGAATGGATGGCAAACTGATAACAGGTTCATAGTTACTAGGTACCTTCACCAAGAAGGACTGCATCATCCACCCCCTTTGCAACACAGTACAGTATCAGCAATGCATCTACCTACTGTGGGAGTAGAACCCACACACAGCATTCTGCATCAAACATAAGTACACTACCTGCTGTGCTATTAACAATGCAAGCAGACTCAACATAAGCAGCACTAACTTCTGCTCCCCTGCAGCTCTCAGCTCCTTGTAAAATCTACTCAGTACTCAGCTATATCTCTGAACGTTAGAGCACAAGAAATCTGGAAAAAGCCAAAATTTATTGGGGGACAAAAGCCCATAAACCTGGGGCACATTTTAAACATTGCTTGTATAATGTTGGAAAGTTGCTAGAATAAATTGTGTTATCACCATACATTTTACTGCCAAGTCTTGAACCCAGGACCCTGAGTAAAACAGTCAGAGCAACATACCACTATGCCAAATCAGACGTTTTGTGAAAGAGAGAAAGACTGAAACTTAAATGGCTACCATTTAGTGAATTCAGTTCTCATCATAGCTGTCAACCTCTTAACACAAAACACCTGAACAAAGCAAATAACGGTGGAATACAGCCCCCAAACATATTCAGTGAATTTAGTTCTCACTATAGCTCTCAACCTCTTAGAAAAAACACCTGGACAAAGCCAGTAATGGGGGAATACACCCCCAAACATATTCAGTGAATTCAGTTCTTACCATAGCTCTCAACCTTAGCACAAAAAACTGGATGAAGCCAATAATGGGGGAATACAGTTCCAAAAATAGGGACACATTTCAAATATCCATCTTATAAACTTAGAAAATTGCTAGAATAAAAGGTTTTGTGTTACTATGTACTTTCTGAAGAATATGAAGTCTGAAATTCAAATGCTTGTCATTTTTATTTATTTACCATTTGTTAACCAGGTAAGTCTGACTTGGAACAAAAGCCAAATTTCAGCAGAGGCCCAGGGAGAAACACTCCAGATACATGTGTTTGTAAGAGGGGAGGACACTAGTGCTCCCAGAGAAAACCCACACAAACACAGAGAGGACATGCAGACTCCACACAGAAAGCATCCCAGCCAAGAATCAAACCAGAGAACCTGTAACTGTCAGGCAACAATGCTACCACTGCACTACTGACTTTGTAAGGACTCAAAAATACAGAAACCACAGATTTTATGAGGAACAGAACAGAACAAATATGAGGCAAAAGTCTGCATTTTTTTACAAATGGTGGTGGGTAGGGAATTCAGGCTCTTGCCATCTGGGCCCAAGGTACAGGGTTCAAGCCTGTTTTCAACCCACCACCATATAGCAACTGGGGCAGTTTACACACACTTGTGTTCCATACCTCAAAAACACATCCAAGCATGTCCTTGTCCATATCATCCATCCAAAGCCTGTGACAAGAGCAGAGCAAGCAAGCTGGATGCTACCCAGCCTGCGGATGTTGCAGTCCAATCCCCCTTCAAGTCTATACCATTGTAACTGCATAGACTTCTGGGATAGTTATCTTCCTAATCAGGGCAGCTGGTGAGACAGTCTCGATTCTGTTCGCATACCCCAGACTAGCTCACCAGCAGTGACTCGCATTTGTTTTATTTTTGTATTTTCTTTTCTTTTTTGTTTACAGCTGGGGGGCTGCAGTCCTGCAGCCCAATAGCACGAGCCACCCCTGTTCAATTTTTACATACAATGGACAGAATAACAGAAAGTGAACAACATTAGCTGGACATGACAGAATGCAATATAATATAACAGAATGGTATAGTTCAGTTAAAAGTAGCCATAGGTTGTTTCATATACACAAACACATTTTATATATAAATATATAAATAGAGCAAGATACTATAGATATGTGAGAGAGGGATTATAGAGGGAATGCATATACAGGTCTGCTAAATGTCACATTTCATATTGTTACTGGAGTGTAACTCATTTGACGTGTAAAATCATTGCAGCTTTCATATCTTTCTACTATCATAGCTCAGCATAATACATTAATCAATGATAAACAGGAAGTTGGTACTAATGGAAGAATTAAGCATTTAAGGTTAAATATGTATGGTCAACACAACAAATGAATATTTGGTTGTGAATAAGTGGAAATGAACATAGTTAATCCTTACTTAATTACAAAATATTTGATATACTCATTGAGTGTGGACTTGAGCATGTATGTGTCTGTGTTTGTGATTTAAGTGGTAACAGTCACTTGTCCATATGCTTCCCATATCTACAATTAAAACCTTGCATGAAAAAATGCATGCACATAATTGTGATTACTTCTCAACTTATAATTTTAATTTTCCTCATATTGTTTTATGATGATTTCAGAAGGAATTATAAATACTTGGATGGAATGAAATGAGAATTTGCATAGCAAATTTCATTTAGACTTTGCAAAGAGTTAGTTCTACATCAGAGAAGTAACAGCTATAGCAGTGATGATGCTCTATAAAGAAATGGCTGCATTGTTAATTTATGCAACATTTTAAGAAAAGCATTGTGACACAGATGTGTCCTTTATGAATGCAATCAATGACAGGCAGAACAAAAGTCCAGTTGTGTGTCATGCTGTTGACAGCAAGGATGTACTGCAGTGCCAATGCTGAAGAGCAATGTGTCATCTCAAACAGCACTCTGATATCATTCTGGATCATGGAAAACCCATCAAAGAGGGTCCCAGCATTTGTATGGAAGATTTGGTTCTCCTCATTGTGAACATGCACCAATTTCATGTTAAGGGGAAATATTATATGACTGACATTTGTACTATAACATACTGGCAACAGGTCGTTCTCTGTCATAATGCTGGCATGTACCCATTTCAGAGGGCTGAAGGCAAAGCATCTCATAGAAAGATACATTGCTTTTGTTGCATAAAATATGCAGTGCCATTGGTCTGGCCTACAGAGATATCATTGATTGAGGAATGAGTATCTTTGTAATAGCTGTCATACTCCATTGTTGCGGTATGTAGTATAAGTGCAAGAAATGCTCTGGTTATATGCTGACTGAGGATAAATCCATAGATGATGGTAATGTACCCTTCTTAATACTTTGAGTGGGCTAAAATAGCTACTGGATTTGAATCTGCTTCAGGATTTGACTTGAAAAGTGGTACCACAACAACCAGGAAGTGTAACATATATGGCAGTGGGTTTGCAGAATATATAACACAACACCACAGAGCATACAACAGTGGCCAGTACTAACCTTGATAACTGTTTGGGTCCTCCCAATTCCTATTCCCTGGATTATCACAACCTAGTGCTTTTTTGTGACTGGCTGTGCCTTGTTGCATGTAGGGCACAGTTTGCTGTATCATTTGTCTTCTAGTGATTATGTATTTAGCATTGCTAGTTTGCTGTATATGTCTTAGTTGTGTTTGATTGGTTACTGTCTTGCTATTTTGTACCCTTGTTGGAGCTATGAAAGAAACCACTTGGCCACCATGGTGAACTTTGTCCTTTCTTCAGTGTAGTGTGATCTCAGAGTTGGTATATTTAAGTAGGGTGGTGTGGGGGGGCATGGGCGGTGAAGCCTCCCACTTTGGTGGGTTTAGTTTTGGTTTGTTTATTTATTTTGTTTGCCGTGGTTCTTTCACAGGGAAAGAATATCGGCAATCCGTGCTTTTGGTTTAGTGAAGTGGAGTAGGGTAAGTAAAATTAGATGAAATGTAATTTCATTGATACAAGGTAGACCCCTATATCAAATGTTGACAGCATGCATGCAAGTGCCATTGCTGTGGTAGGTGGAGTTTTTTTCTTAGATATTAATGCATCTCACTATATAGAAGATTCTACAGTACAGTGAATTCTTTAGAACTGGATATAAAATGTATCACAGATACACATTTAGAGTCATATTTCAGTAGGGAATGTTTGAGATGTTTTCAAAGATGTGCAGTTGTCATTGTTGCTCTGAAATCTTTATATATTTCAATTCAGTTTTAGGATAAGTGGTGGCTTGGTTAAAGCCTGCATACCTCTAGCATTTAACCTTGTGATATGCCTGTTACAATTATGGCTGCTTAGCTATATGAGCTACACATCTGGTTCTGCTGGCCAGGTCAAACAGAGAAAAAAAGTTGCCCTACTACAGGAATCCTTATTAGCTGTGCTTCTTTCTTGCCTCCTCTTATTACCATCTGCCATCAGTTTTCTAGGGATGCTTTGATGAAACACTGGCTCATGGATATGTTTTAGCAGAGGTTTTCACCAGGCCTTGTTGCTGTTTATCATTTTATTCTACCCCATAACCAAAAGGCACTTATAGGCTGTCCCCTGTCAGACAAATGTTGAACGAATAGTTATAGTACAAAATCAACGTAATACTTTTTGATGCTTCTTGTTATCAGCATGAGGTGCATGTCTCGGTCTTGTGCAGGACAGACTGGATTAGTAATAAACATAATGATTTATTATAATGGAATATTGTTTTCTGTATATTTTTTGGTACCATGTCCTTCTAACCACCAAGTCTCTCCAGCTGGGCTTGACATCATCCTTTTCCCCAGTATTGGGCATCCACATTTCATGGGTGAGAACCACGTAGGAGTCATCACCAGGCAGCCCTGGGGTGGTTTGTGTCTTTGCAGACTTTCCAGTCACATGGGCATATATTGTTGGCCTTAACACTTTCTCTTGGGCAGGGGATACACAGCTCACCTCTTTCTCTTGGGCAGGGGATACATAGCTCACATCTTTACAGGTGCCAGTATGCCTTACCTGTTTGAATGCAGACATCCCTGCATTTGTGATGAAGGCTGCACTATACATGGCTTGGTGGCTGAACACCTTCCCCAGGACAATCACTTGTGTCACTCTCCCAGCTTTGACAGACTGTAGCATTGGGTGACCCTGTTTTGTGCTTATTTGCCCAGGACTGGTAAACATACCCCCCTCCCCCACCAAATCCAAATGATCCCCATGCACTATAACTGAACTTAGGCTGTATGAGTACTAGACAGGGCTTTAATCACTTATGCCAGCACGGCTGGTCTATACAGGGAATAGTTTTGAATTGTTTTCTACTTCCTTTTTGTCCTAACTGAGACGTATACTTAACATCACATCAAAATCTGAAATTTCATTGCATAATGTTAGGACTGTACACTTTACATCTTATTATAACTGTGATGCCCCTGCACTGGCCCACTAATCAAGGACCCTCAATCCTCACCACTGGCAACAGTGGGGAAAATACACACTGGGAGGATGACAAGTACACACATAGTAAAGTGTGATTTCCTTTAAGAGTACACAGAGATCACAGTGAGTCTGGAGCTGGTTTCTCCCTCTCTCTCCAGATCCCCAAAAAGACTCCCCACTGACACAGCTATAGGGTTGAGATCTCAGCTGAGTGACCAAACCAATATCTCCAGTACCCTCCCTGTCTAACCAGTGCTTCATGTCCCTGCCCAAGTAGCTGACACACACAGTCCATGAGATTTGATTTACATACAAACACAGACACACACAAATGGGAAAGGCTGGCACATGTTTACTAGCTATGCCTCCCTTCTGCCCAGACTATAAGGTAGTTTTCACTGCCACCAGCCAACTCCTATCAGCTACTTTAAGGCCCTCAGCAAAGGGTGTCCAATCCTACAGTGTAATGTTACTATTAATCCAAATAGTAGTCTGACCAAGAGCAAGGCTATTTAGGAGTGGCCTGTACAGTGTCACTAAATAGATATGCAAGTATTCTAAAAGCTTAACTATCTCTAAACAGACTAGCCACAATTGAAAGATTTAAATACATTTAATAAAAAATAATAACAAGAAAACATTCAGTAAGTAATCAGTTACATCAGAGTTAAAAATCACATGAAATGTTTAAAACCACATTGCAGGGCAGTTTCAAATAAATTAAGAAAACATCTAAGCTACACTTCACTATATTCCTATCTGAATCTAAAAGAGTTACTGTACCCTAAAATCTTACTTACAGAACAAGACACAGGCAGAAGTGGTGATGAGTGGATGTTCTTAGGTCAAAGAGAAAATATAAAATGTCCTGTCTCTTTCTGGGAGAGTTTTTAATTTAATATCAAATATTACTGCTGGGTTAGCTTGGATGACATCACTTTTTGTTACCTGACTTAAGTTCCCAAGCTAAACCCCCTTTTTCAGAAACTAACAGAATTTTAGCATCTCCCTGTGAAAAATACACATCTCTCAGATGTTTTCAGAGCCTGGAAGTCATAAAACAATAAAACACTTCTACTTCGTAAACCTAGTAATTACTTCTCTTTCAAGACAATACAAAAATCTTCTAGCTCTAGACATTGTGTCTGCTTACACTGAAACAGAGATAACATCTCTTTTATTACATGGTTATAAAACAATTTAATTTCAACTTTTTTCTCTGAATTTTTTTCAAGTTCCAGTTTCCATTAAACATACACATCTAAACAGTCACATTAGTGCAGGTACATTCCTGTTCTATTCCAATAGGGCATGCTGTGGTTTCATTATAACTCAGTACTTTACACACACTTCTGTATAAATCATATCAATATTAACAAATGATACAGAATTATTTACAGAATTCTAGATAGCTGGGCTGGCAGTATTTCCCCTTGTCACACTTCTCACCCCTCCCCCCCGAAAACTCAAGCTAGTTTTTCAAGTGACCCTTGAGAAATGCTGCTTGAAAGGGTTGAGCCTATCTGGGAATACATTACCCCATTCCCTGTCTTGACAGCCCATCTGCATTGGCATTGCTAATCCAACTGCAGTGCTGCACTGTCATATCATATATCTGCAACCCTTGGCTCCACCTTAGTAACTTGGCATTTTGCTGGCTGGCTCAATGTAGCCATGTTAAGGGATTGCGGGGTCTGTAACTACAGTAAATTTCCTTCCATACAGATAAGGCTGACGTTTCTGCAGTGCCCACACTATAGCTAGACATGCCTTTTCTACAGCTGCATAGCACTCCTCCCTCGGTTGGAGGCTATGACTGAGATATACCACAGGGTGCTCTTCTCCTTCTGGGGAGACCTGGCAGAGTACAACCCCCACCCCATGGTTTGAAGCATCCACCTGCACAACAAATACTTTGCTGTAATCTGGACTGACATAGGGGGTATGCCCAGAGATCCTTTAAGCTTCTGAAATGCCTGCTCACATGCTGGGGTCCATACCACCTTATCTGGCCTGTTATTCCTTGTCAGGTCTGTGAGGGGAGCAGGTAGGGTATTATAATTGGGGTCAAGCTTTCTGTAGTACCGTGCTGTCCCTAAGAATGCCCTCACATGCTTTTTGGTAACAGGGCAGACCATGGCTGAATGGCTTCCACTTTGGCAGGTTCTGGCCTGATTTTACAACTCCCCACTCTATGTCCCAGGTAGGAGACCTCTGCCATACCCACCTGACACTTACTGGGCTTAATGGTCATCCCTGCCCTCTGTTGTCTACCCAGCACCTCCCTGACATGCTGAAGGTATTCTTGCCAGAGATGGCTGTAGATGGCAATATCATCTAGGTAAGCAAGGGCAAAATCTCCTGCTTCTGCTAGGATATGATCTACCAGCCTCTGGAAAGTTGCTGGGGCATTTTTCATACCAAAGAGCATCTTCATGAACTCATACAAGCCAAAATGAGACACAAAGGCTGACCTCTCTCTAGCACTAGGAGTCAAGGGCACCTGCCAGTAACTCTTGGCAAGATCAATAGTGGTAAGATACTTAGCCCCACCCAGCTGCTCTAGGGCTTCATCTGTCCTAGGCATGGGGTAAGCATCAGACTATTTAATTTCCTGTAGTTCACAGAGAACCTGGTGCTGCAATCCTTCTTTGGTACCCACACCACTAGGGAGGCACAGAGACTCCTTGACTCCTGGATATTTCCTAGTTACAACATTTCCAGTATCTCCTCCCTCAGAGTCTGTTTGATTCTCTCAGGCACCCTATAAGGGGCCTGCTTAATAGGCCTTTGGGATCCTGTATCCCCCCGGTGCTGCACCAGGTGGGTGCACCCTGGTTTCCCAGTGAACATGTCCCCAAACTCCTGTAACACTGCTAGGACTTCTCAAACCTGGGTAGGGGATAGCTACTGGAACATTGCTACCCCTTCCACTGAGGTGTCAGTCTGAGCTTCACTGAGAATATCAGTTACCAGATCCCCCTCAGACTCCTCCTGCCATTCCTTGAAAATACTCAGCACAATACCCTCTCTATCATGATAAGGTTTCATCATGTTAACATGGTATAACTTATGTCCCTGCCTCCTGCCTAGCAGTTCTACGCTGTAGTTAACATCACTGACCTTCATTACCACCTTGAAGGGTCCTTCCCAGGCTGCCTGCAGCTTGATTTGTTTGACAGGAATGAGAACAATTACTTGCTACACCACAGCATACTCTCTAGCTCAAGCATTTCTAACATACTAGACATTTTCTGCTGTTGGACTTCTGCCAGGTTCTCCTGGGCCAAGCCCATGAGCTCTCTGAGCCTTGGCCTGAAGTTTAGGACATATGTCACAACAGACTCCTTGTGTGATTCACACTCACCCTCCCACTCATCTCAAATCAAATCTAGAGGTCCTCTCACCCTATAGCCATGCAGCAACTCAAAGGGTGAAAAACCTGTGGATTCCTGGGGAACCTCTCTGTAAGTGAACAGATGGGGCAAATATTTGTCCCACTCCCTCTTGAACTGGTCTGCAAATGCCTGTAGCATGGTCTTGAGTGTAGAGATTAATCTCTCCAAAAGACCATTAGTCTGAGGATGGTAGGGGGTGGTCTTTAGAGGCTTCACCCCACAGTGCTTCCACAGACAAGCGAGCAGATCTGACATGAAATTGGCACCACTGTCAGTCAGTATTTCTTCTGGGAAACCTACCCTGCTGAAAATCTCTAACAAAGCATATGCCACCTTTTCTGCCTCAATGGAGGACAGAGCCACTGCTTCAGGGTATCTGGTAGCATAATCTACTATCACTAGGATATACTTTTTCCCTGTGGAGCTTGGGGTACTCAGAAGCCCCACTATATCCATAGCTACCCTCTGAAATGGCTTCTCAATCACAGGCAAAGGCATCAAAGGAGCTTTCACATTGTCTCCTGCCTTGCCTACCTTTTGGCACTGCTCACAGTACCCTGTTCTATCTCTGGAAATCCCAGGCCAATAAAAATGCTGCATAGCACATATTTTTGGACATTTTATGCCCATATGATCTGCAAAGGGAATATGGTCTATGGCTAGAAGTGCCAGATGGTAGGCTCTGGGCACTACCAACTGCTATATTCTCTCACGCTCTAGCCCCACTCAGGTGTCCACTCTCTATACAGTAACCCTTTGTCCCAGTATACAGATTCCCCTTCCCTTGAAAATCAGTTGCCTCACTATCTACCTCTCTCAGGCCTTATAATGTAGGGTCTGAGAGCTGAGCCCATCTCATCTCTCTTGGTAACCCTTCCCAACTCCTCTTCCACAGGAAGTCTGGCATCCTCTGACAGTGGTAACTCACTGTCAGCCTGGGTACTACTACTCACCTCTGCCCTTGTAATCACTCTGTCTAAGGGAACATCAGTACCCACAAGCAGCTGTGGCTCACCTTCAGTCTCCATGTTACAGGGTAGCTCCCTCCCTGAAGTAACCACCTCACCAGTGCTGGCTGCAAGGGTATGGCCTGTGTGGGTCTCCCCCAGGCTATCAGACCCACATGCTTGTCTCCAAGCCTGACTGTGTGCAACTGCATGCACATAGGGAATGATTTTGATAATGCAGTACCCTATCAGGACATCTGCAGGGATCTCCTGACACAACTACTTTCTGGCTACCTCTTCCATCCTCCTAGTCAAGGTGAACCCTAGACAAAGGTATTTGGAATAGGGCTCCTCCTAAAGCTCTGACTCGAGTTGACTGCCCAAGCAAGTAGTGCTCCTCTTTAACCATTGCAGGCTTCACAACAATTAGGTCAGAGGCTGTCTGTCTCTTAGCATTGGCCTCTTTCTCATTTACTAAGATAGGATATAACCTCTTGTGGTAGTTTGTTACCCTTGTTGTCTTGAGACAACTTACTGCTGGCATTTTGTCATTCCCACCTTTTGTTCCTTACCTTACCTCCGTGGACATCTGTATGTTACATGGCCCCACTGGCTGCATTTAAACATTTAACCCTTAGTCATGGACATGTACCTGGACTAGTAGTTTCCCCTGCTACTGGCAGACTCTGTTGGGGCAGGTTGAGCTCCCCACCATGGGTTACCTTAGACCCATGAGCAGCACTGGGTATCCCTTTCCGGTGCAGTGATGCCCTGCTTGCTAGGTATATGTCTCTCTTCTTCCCCAACTCATCTGCAGTATTGCCAGCTAACCAGATTCTCATGTCCTCAGGCAAAGTGCTAAGGACTTGTTCCCTCAACAAAATGTCTGCCAGCCCTTTAAAAATGGTGACCTGACATACACTCACCCACCTAAGAAATTAAGTGCTTAGTTCAGCAATATATTCACACACACTTTCATCTGCCTTGCGTCTATGCTCAGTAAACTTTTTCTTATGCTTCAGGTGTTAACTTAAAGCACTCTAAAATACAGTTTTTTACAGTATTATAAAATCAGTATCAGACAATTTAGAAATAGCAGTTACAGCTTTACCATAGAGTAAGGGGGTCATGAACTGTACCCAGAGCACTTGGTCAACATTATACTGTTTACATACTCTTTCAAACATATGAATAAAACTATCAAAATTATCCCCGTCTGTACATTGTGGAAGGATTTTGCTGACTTTTGTTGCTTCGAGGGTTGGGTTACTCCCTTCCCCATTACCTCCATGACACTGGTGGAGAGTCAGCATCTCCTTTTCATGTTGCCTCTGTCTCTCATTCTCCACACCTTTCAGATGTCATAGTTTCTCTGCTGCTTCTATTTCCAAATGCTTGGCCTCCAGTTCAAGTCTCTAACTCCAGATGTATTTTAAGACCTGTGTGGAAAGGTTGAACTGTCCATTTTCTGAGAGCGGTACATCTCCAGGACCAGCCTGGTTGTCCTCCTGTTTGCTGGTCTGTGATGCAGCTGTGCCCAAGGCTACAATCATTCTGCCTTAGTCAAGCTGGCATGCACCAGTCCTTTAGCCTGGCATATCTCAGTCAACTGCCTCTTTGTCAGCTTGCCATACTCCTCTACTGACATGCTTGCCTGGTCTCCTTGACTAACTAAGCTAACAAAAAAAACAAAAAAATTGTGATATGAAACTCTGAATGTTTACTGTGTAGCTGAATGAGAGCAGACACCTTCCTTAGTGACCACTGTTTACAGGCTACAGGAATTCAATATCCACACCACTGAATACTAATATATAGATCACCACTACAAGCCATTTAATATGTGATGTGTATATCCCACCACTGCCAACCAATCAATGTTAGGACTGTGCACTTTACATCTTATTATAACTGTGACTCCGCTGCACTGGCCCAGTAATCAAGGAGCCTCAGTTTTCACCACTGGCAGCAGCGGGGAATGTACACACTGGGAGGATGACAAGTACACACACAGTAAAGTGAAATTCCCTTAAGAGCACACGGAGATCACAGTCAGTCTGGGGCTGGTTTCTCCCTCTTTCTCCAGATCCCCAATAAGACTCCCCACTGGCACAGCTATAGGGTTGAGATCTCAGCTGAGTGGCCAAACCAAGATCTCCAGTACTCTCTCTGTCCAACCAGTGCTTCGTGCCCCTGCCCAAGTAGCTGGCATACACAATCCTTGAGATTTGATTTATATACAAAGGCACACACACACACACCTAGGAAAGGCTGACACAGGTTTACAAGCTATGTCCCCTTCTGTCCAGACTGTAAGGTAGTTTTCACTGCTACCAGCCAACTTTTATCAGCTAATTTAAGGCCCCTAGCAAAGGGTGTCCAATCCTACTGTGTAATGTTACTATTAATCCAAATGGTAGCCTGACCAAGAGAAAGCCTATCTAGGAGTGGCCTGTACAATGTCACCAAATAGATATGCAAGCAATCTAAGAGCTTAAATATCTCTAAACAGAGCAGCCACAACTGAAACATTTAAATAAATTTAATAATAAATAAATAAAATAACAAGAAAATAGTAAGTAATCAGTTACATCAGAGTTCAAAATCAGAGAAAATATTTAAAACAACATTGCAGGACAGTCTCAAATAAATACAGGAAACATCTATACTTTACTATATTGCTATCTGAATCTAAAAGAGTTACTAGACCCTAACAACTTACTTACAGAACAACACACAGGCAGAAGTTGTGATGAGTGGATGTTCTTGTTAGGTCAAAGACAAAATAGAAAATGCTCAGTGTCTCTCACTCTGAGGGAGTTCTTAAAATTAATATCAAATATTACTGCTGGGTTAGCTTGATGACATCACTTTTTGTCACCTGACTTCAGTTCCCAAGCTACACCCCCTTTGTCAGACACTAACAGAATTTGAGCATCTCCCTGTGAAAATTATATATCTCTCAGATGTCTGCAGATCCTGAAAGTCATAAAACAATAAAACACTTCTACATCTTAAATTTAGTAATTACTTCTCTTTCAAGACAATATAAAAAAAAAACTTCTAGCTCCAGACATTGTGTCTGCTACTGCAGTAAAACTGAGAGATAACATCTCTTTTATTATGTGGTTGCAAAGCAATTTGATTTCAACTATTTTCTCTGAATTTTTTTCAAGTTACCTCCTGTGTTCCAATTTCCATTAAACATATACATCTTAACAGTCATAATAGTGCAGGTACATTTCTGTTCTATTCCAATAGGGCATGCTGTGGTTACACTTTAGATCAGTACTTTACACACACTTCTGTATAAATCATATTAATATTCACAAATGACACAGAATTATTTACAAAATTCCAGATAGCTGGGGTGGCAGTATTTCCCTTTGTCACAATTACTATTCAATGTACCGTCTTCTGTTTGTGCTGCCTTATGAACAATAAGATTTATTTAGACTACATATGATTTTCTAACATTTCACATAGTAGGATGGCACTTTGAAATATAAATATACCATTGCAATAACAGCCAACTATGCCATTTATATCACTCAGACAGTTTGCTGCTTTCCAAACAGGATGCTTTTTAATGTTTTGTAAAATAAGATAGTAAGTTCATTTAGTAAGCTTAAAACTGCCCTATACAAAATTTTGAATAAATGTTTTTATTCCTAAATATTTGTATCATGTTTGCTGACTTGTTTATATCACTGTATGCTACTTTTCATATCAATGTCCCATTAATATTTTATTGTATTAACAGTTAAAGAAAATGTCTAGTATATCCACATCTCTTTTATCGTATTGAAGCACACGTTTACCCTGGTTTGTCACCACCATGTCCCTGCAGCTTATTCTTGAGGTAGAAAAATATATTTCCTCAAATTGTATTGTAAACACTTTTATTTATGAGCCAACATTTATTTATTAATTAGGCATAGTTGGACACCTAATGTTAACTTGCCTTCTATGTTAAATCAGTTTTGGAAGTATATATGGCAGGATAATTCTGCTTTTTGATAGTGGATGAGCAATGACACACATGACTTTATCTAATATTTCTGACCCAATTTGATGCAATCCACAGTTAAATACAGAGATTGTACAAAATAATTTACTGATTTATGCTCACTCGGGTATTTCTCATGCTTCTTACAGTGCAATTTGAACTTAACATTTTTTTCCTTGTCATTAAATAATTGACGTTATCATCTAATATTTTAAAGAATTAAAACATTTTTATAATCTTTGTTTGCTACATTTAGGTATCCAACCTCCCCACCACCAATACAGAGGTACAACTGAAATATAGTATAAGAAAGGGTAGCCTAGTAGATGCCACTGAGAGAGAAGAAGCAAAGTGGATAATTGAGCTTTTAGCCCATAGGACACCAGGACAAATGAATTTGTTCCTATGAAACCCGCCCTCAAAGATAGGAGGGTGCAGTATAAATTTTGATTGGTTGGAAACTGTTTTGAATTAGGTATTTAAATGTGACTAAGATTGTTTTTATTTCATCTGAAGAAGGGCAGAGCCCGAAAGTGCTTATCTGTGTTAAAAACTGCTTGTTGAATTTTGCCTTGTCATATTAAATTTGTGTTTTATCGAAGGATTGTGGTGGTCTACATTGGTTTGTTCGCTACAACTGAAATATGCTTACTGTCAGACATTTTTATGTTTAGCACCACTGACTGGATGCCACAGTTGACATATTTTACAGTTTTGGACATTTTGGTGTAGGCTACATGGTGGATCAAGGTAAAGAAATGAAAATCAGTTGGAGAGAAATTCTAATATTGAGCTAGCTTTTCATGTATTATATTTTCATCCTGCTCACTGACAGGCAGATGAGCACAAGCTTGATACATATTTTCCATTGAGCAACTTAAATACTTTATACATTTTATCAAAAATGGTACAGTAAGCTGTGATTTATTGTGATAATGATGAGCACATGAATCTCTTATGAGAGGCTGCTGCTACAGAGCACTTATTATACATAAATTAACATTTTTTTATTTTACGCTTTCAAGCCTCGGTGCCTAAAAGAGAAAATCTGTTGCTGGCAAACTCTGCCCAAATATGGCTGATAATGATGGGCACCAGTAACTTTTGGACTGTTTTCCCTTGTGCTGTCTGGCATAATATTTCTATTTGCTTGCATCTGGCACAGAGCTGGTGCACAGGAAACATTGCCAGTTAGTATTATTAACATTTTACCTCCATAATCAATTAGAAATGGAAACAAGTGCATATATTTTTCTTACATCAGAGATTCAGAAAACTGCTGACTTCCCAGATATTCATAGCTGGAGTAACATGGTCACGATATCAAATGTCATGAATCATATATATTAGAGGAATGATATTATATTCATTTCTTCATTCAGAAACATCAGAAAAGGAATTTGTAATGTATGACGCATTCAAATAGAGCTGTGTATAATCCATTCAACTGTTGAATGGTTTGTATTAAATTCTCACAAAAACATATGAAAAGCAAGGGCTTACCAGTCTTTTTGTGGTCCTTACAATATTCTTTTTTTAACATCTATTGCAAAGTAAGTCTAATTTATTACCTTAATCAGCTGTGACTGGTACACTGAGCTGATGTATGTTTAGAAGTATAATTCCAGGGAAACTAAAGAGCTACCTCTGGAAGTATGAATCAAGGTGTGTTGGAAGTGTGAATCGGGGTGTGTGGAATTTCATATATCTGCAGTAGAAGAATGTTGTATATAATATTACACTGTATCAAAGCTTATGACCTGAATTTATGAAAACCAATCTGGATTCCCAAGTATGTCAGACTGTGTAATTTTCATACCAGGCATCAAGTTTTGGGAGGCTATTCAATAAACCTTACACAGAGTGAATTTCCATGTAGGAATAGTGGTAAGGCTCGAACACAGAACATTGCTGCTGAGCTATCCAGGAAACAAGGCTCGGGACGTGCACAAGCATCCTAACACTGTGTGGACACGGAGGTGTCCGCAGAATGCAAATCACCTCATCTTCTGGTAAAAGCCATGCAAATGAGGTGATTTTGTGATCCAGGAAGCATAAAGGCACCCATGTAGATGCTCTGTAAGGCTGAAAAATGTGCACTGTTACAAATCATGTACCGGAGGATAAAAATTAAACCGGGCTGTAACAGCCCAAATAAAAGTTTGTACAATGTGTATTCAGCATGCAAATGGCCAAAACTATGGTCAGTGATGCAAAAATGTAATGCAATATATTAAAAATTAGACTTTTTTTTAAGACATATGCCACGATTAAGTGGCATGCTATTTTACAAAATAAATAAAAATTGAAAAATATGACATTTAAACTGGGTCTGTAACAGCCCAAATAAAAGTTTGTACAATGTGCATTCAGCATGCAAATGGCCAAACTATGGCTAGTGATGTAAAAATGTAATGCAATATATTAAAAAATTTACTTTACTTTTTTTAAGAAATATACCACATTTAAGTGGTGTGCAAACATGCTATTTTACAAATAAATAAATAAATAAATATTGAAAAATAGGACATTTAAAGCTATGTAGATTTTTTCCATCATACTGGCCAGCATGCAGAGTCATACAGTGGTAGGTTACAGTGGTTGCTAAGGACATAGGGTCTGGTGTAGTGCAGTATGCAGGGTATACGTAATTAAGTGTATGTAATGAGGCAAGTTTATTGAATAGAAAAATGGGCCACCATGTCCGTAGGTAATAACTGTGTGAGGGCTAGAACCATGGTAGTGTAGGCAGAAGAGATAGCTGACATGAAAAGGGTGTGTGTCACGGTTTGTGTAAGCAGATTGGAGCTCAGCAGCTCTTGTTTGCACTCAGCCTAGCCCAGCTAAGCAGGGGTGTGTGCCTGAGGCTGCTAAGCTGTGCTTAGCTGGTTAAAGAAAAGCTAAGCATAACCATTTACAGGGAAGAGCTCATTCTGCTTAGCATATGTTTACACTAGCTCTGCAGGTTTGCTTGGTGTGCAGCAGTGTTTAGCAGTGGAACAGATTAAAAAAAAAGGAGGGGGGATAACCTGGGTAAGCCAATCAAGCATAAATGACTGATAATCCCTATTCCACTGACACTGGCCCATTCAAAACCCTCAGTAATATAGCTGGCAAGTGGAATGTATCACAGTCAGCCAATCATAGAGGCTGCATCTGCAGCACACCAGTATAAAGTATGCATACACCTCTCAATCTGATTTTTCCCCAAATACTTTGCACCATTGCAGTACACACTTTGGAATTTTAACAGACAACATGATAGGAGCTGCTGCTGCTGCTACATCTGTATGGACTACAGAGGTCAGTGATGATGATGATGCTAACAATAGGCACAGACTGAGGAGAAGTGTGTTCAGGCCAAGGGTAACCTTTCAGGGGCTACATGAGCTGGAGATAGAGTGCTACAGAGTGGACAGGGACATACTACAGCAACTCACCAAGCACTGCTGGCCTCACCTCATTCCAGTGGAAACAAAGGTATGTGTATCCTTAAAATGCCAGCTACAAGTACTTTCCAAAAACCTACTGGGGACATCATGGGGATCTCACAGGCATCCAGGGTACTCCACCAGTTCCTGGATGTCATGCTAACACATGCCAGTGGGCACATTTATTTCTCTAACACCCCTGAGGACAGGACCAGCAATATGAGTGTCTTCCACCATGTAGTACAATACCCAGAGGTACTGGGTGCCATAGACTACACTCATGTGCACATCAAGCATCACCTGGTGAGGAGGGTAAAGTCTACGTCATCCACAAGGGGTATCACTCCAACTGCCAGGTCATGTGCAATGCCCATGGCATTATCATCAATGTGTGTGCTGGCAGCCTTGGCAGTTATCATGACTCCCACATCTGGCATGCATTACAGCTGTACCAGGCATTTGCCAGGGGGCACATCCCATATGGCCATCTAGTGGAGGATGCTGGTTATGCACTCGAACTGTAGATGATGAGTCACTCGCACAAACTAGGAACATTGTAGAGCATGTGTTTTGGCTGCTCAAGTCTTGGTTCCACTGCCTTGACATAGCTGGTGGAGACCTGAAGTACTCTCCAGCCACATGTGCACACATGTTCATAGTATCTGCCATGCTGCACAATATGATCCTGCGTAAACAGCTATGGCAGGAACATTACAGAACAGGGACACACAGCCCCTCACCATTGCCAAGGTAACCACAGGCACGAGGGACTCTGAGGAGGAACCCCCCGAGCCTGGCCCTGTAGGCAGACATTGGCATGCCTAGTACATCCTGGCCTTGGCAAAGAGGCAACACATAGCACATACACTGACACCCTAGGGGCCCAGGGACTGACACCTGACTCTGACTCACATATACACAGTAAAATGGATGCCAGCCACATCACACTACCTACACCTTACCATGTATAGGCTGTGTACTGCTTGCATCTGACAGAGTCAGCCCAGAAGCACTGTCCTTGCAACTGCTGATGGCACAAGGTAAGTCACTCTCCTTAACAATAAATGAATGGGGTAAGTAGACTGTGCTAGCACATGTATGGTATTGCTGCATGTATGCATGTGAATGGAGTGGGTTACCAGGATAGCAGCAGACAATGGACAGCTATGTGGGACAACAGGAACTCTCTCCCAAATACTGGCTGCCCCACCATATGCAGTAGGCCCTAAGGCAGCAAAATCCACTGCACTATGTGAGGGACTTACAAACAGTGGGGTCATAGGACAATGGATGGATCTCAATGTTGGAGTCCCATACATAGCTCTAAAGCTCTTACAGCAAGAAATCTGTACAAAGCCAAAAGGAAATGTGGGGAAAAGACCCACAAACAGGGACGGGTCTTAAATATTGCTCTTACAAACATAGAAAGGTGATAGAATAACAGGTTTTGCAGTAGCATGAATTCTCTGAAGGGCAAGAAGTCTGAAACTATTTTACTATTATTTGCCACACAACCACAATTTTATGAAAAATGGACCTAAAATGTGAGCCAAACATATGGATAGTCTGTGAAGATGCGTACAGTTGAGAGGTATGCCTCCCAACACACCTGTGTTCACATAGAACTGCAGTAACATTCCCAGGGCTGTCACAATCAACTCGATAACTTGTTCCATTTCTACAATATGGAGGGGTCAATGTGCTATGTATGTTTGTGGTTAATCGTGTCAGGAAGAAGACAGCACTTACTGGTGGCTGTTGTGGCTTAGTGGTCTAATTACAGTACTGTGGTGGTCAGGGTCCATGGTTCGAGACTGGCCGTGCCAACTATTTTGCATGTCAGGTACACCAATGGTAGGAGTTGTACATACTGTCCAGAAGTCAATATTTGTTACTGCAGGAAAGCTGGACAATGGAGGGATGGGGGCCACATATATGGACAGTATACAGCTCTGAGTAACCTACAAAGTGCCTAGTAGAACAGCAGGTTGTGACAGGTCAGTCTATTGCCAGTCTATAAAGGCTGCCATGTTAGTGTGTCAGTACTGACAACAAGTCAGTGGACACCAGCCATACCCCTGAAATGACAGTTTGTCACAGAAAGTCCACACGTATGCCTCATATATCTGTTCTGCTTGTTATAACATTGCATTTGCCTGGCAAACTATTTGCAAACCAATAAAGGTTGATGTGAAAACATCAACAACAGACAGTTGAGATGCAGATGTCATACCCATAAGTAAATGCAAGCTAATACAAAACTATTCTACCCACTGTTTATGTTTAGAAGAGCAATATAAAGATCCTACCCCCATGTCTGGGCCTCTATCTGACTGTTATATATGTGCCTGTATAGATGTCTGTAAGAGTTTGAGAGTTATGGCCAACATGTAGCCTTATAAGAACAGTGCAACACAAACCATCTGAGAACCATAGCAGATGGCAGATGTATGGAGCACAATGATGGACAACCTGCTAAACGGGTACAGTCTGAGGTGTGAAGTCTGTAACCCTGTGTGTGATGTTATGACTTCTACCCCACTCACACCATAACTACAAATACATAGCAGCAACTCTGGACAAAGCCTGTGATTGGACTACAGAAGGACAAAGAGACACATATAAGGGGAGGGGGAAATACTGGCCAGACAAACGTAAAATGTGCACACTAGAACAATCTTTGCTGTAACATAGTTCCCTGCAGTGTATGGGGCCAGTAAACAAATGTCTGTCAGTGCTCACTCACATTACTCTATACTGATCTGCCACTGACATACCAGGAAATCACAGTGCTATGTAGAATATACCACACACATTATGGAAAACTCTGCTCAGTCCAATGCATTCTGTACCCACCCCAGGATATGACTCAGTTAATAAGGACACCACACAGCCAGGAGATCCCTCAGCCAGTATATCAGTGAGGTGCTGGACTGTTTACACACAAAATCCTTGACCGGAGTACAGGTAGCTTTGGACTGGAGTCACATTATTACTAATGAAGGTCATACTGGGCATACTCCTACATTTAGAGAATTACAGCCCATGTCCAAGCCCACATATGACTAATGAGCTGTGTTGTCCATATATGCCTTTGCATACACACAGCTATGTACACCTTAACTGTCTCTCACCACCTCCATCAGACAAGATTACCCTCATCTATCTGTATGTGGCACATATTAAGATATATCTGCATCTGATGAGCGTGATATATATATATATATATATATATATATATATATATATATATATATATATATAGGTAACATATACAAATAACAATTATAGACAGGCAGAGACAGGGGAAAAGATACACAGAGACATATATATATATATATATATATATATATATATATATATATATATATATATACACACAGTGAAGTACTGCTGCAGCCATTTGCACACCATTTGTAGCCGGTGGCACATGCAAGTATGAAAGTGAGCTCCATTGTGTAATAGTAGTGAGGTAGGGGTTGTAATCTCACATCACCTGCCGTGTGTGTGTATGTGTTTCTGTATCTATTACATTTACAGTAGAATACACATGCCCAACAGGCCTATGTCTGTGTAATGGCCACCCATTTTATGGGCCTGATACTAACGTCATCCACAACAGTGGCCCACCTGTCAGCATCTACTGATGTCATCCACCCAGCAATGTCAGACACACTTCACATAAATAAGTCTCATGGCACACGCGATAAGTACATAGCACTATAGTGTAAACAGACAGGTAGTGGTACTAATCCCAACAATGACAAGTCAGTCTGTGTGGGTGTGTTTATGGATATCCCCTTGTGGCTGTCTATTTGCTGCCTGTGTGTGTGTGCAATGACAATGCATTTTTAGGCCTATTCTACCCTAATAACTAACCATTGCAATACTGTACTGGGCCTGTACATGTCATCCACCTTAAAAGCAACATTGGACACTCTTCAGCCATTTAAGCTCCATGGTGCTTGCAATAACTACATACAACTAGACAGGTAGGAGTTCTAAGCTCAGCACTGGCAACTGTGTGTATGTGTGTCTGACTGCATGCATTGGTAGGTTAAACCATTTTGAGTCCTGTTCCACTCATTAATCCCCCATTGCCCTACTTTACAAGGCCTGCTGTCAGTCACCTTAGAAGCTCTGTTGGACACTTCTCAGCCATATAAGCTCCATGGCGCATGCGATAAGTATGTAGCACTGTAGTAAGTACAACTAGATAGGTAGGAGTTGTAATCTGAGCACTGGCAACTGTGTGTTTGTGTGTGTTTGCAGGTTAAACCATTCTGAGTCTTGTTCAACCCAGTAAACTCCCATTGACCTATGTTATAAGGCCTGCCAATGTCATCCACCTTAGATACAGCATTGGACACTTTGCAGGCATATAAGTTCCATGGCGCATGCGATAAATACATAGCACTATAGTACAATAAAATAGATAGATAGGGGTTCTAATCTCAAAACTGCCAACTGTGTGTGTGTGTGTGTGTGTGTGTGTGTGTGCGTGCGTGTGTGCGTGTGCGTGTGCGTGTGTGTGTGTGTGTGTGTGTGTGTGCGCGTGTGTGAAGCATATCTTTGTGGTTGGGTGTGTGAGCTGGTTATACCATTTTGAGACCTGTTCTGCCCTCCTGACAAACCCATTGCATTGACAGGGCCTGTTAATGTCATCAACATTAGATGCACTGTTTCACACTCTGCAGGCTATACCTCTCAAATGATACAGTTTTGCACAATGTCCAGATGAATGGCTCATATATTTTGTCTGTGTATAATGAATGGTTTCCTGGCCAGTTATTGGCAAAGCATTAAGAGCTGAAGTTAATAATGACAGACATCTGAGTGTCAGACTTCATACCCTTCACAAAAGTAATGGTAATATGAAACAGGTTCCTTTATCAGTTATCTATGTAAGAGCAATATGTAAAACCTGTCCCTATTGCTGGGGCTGTATCACCCCATTATTGAAGGCTTTGTCCACATGTATTGTTCCAACTGGTTGAGAGGTATGCCCCAGGCATATCAACTCCCTAGCATATGCATTATGGACATAGCACTATGCTATCTACAACTAGATAGGTAGGGTTGCAATCTCAATACTACTAGCGACTGTGGGAGTGTGTGTCTGTGTATGCATATCTTATGTAGCAGTGTGGCTGTATTGTCTGTGTGTGTGCAATGCCTATACCATTTTGTGTGCCTGTACCACCCTGTTAACTTCAAAATAGTAGTGTCAGACACTGCAAAAGTGTATTACCTCTGTGGTTCATGTGCTCTGCATATTGCGCTATCATACGTATAATTAGCCAGGTAGGGGATCTACTATCAACAAGGGTGGTTCATAAGTGGGTGTGTGTGTACATATGTACATCTCCTTGCAACAATGTGCCTGCGTTATGGCCACAAACATACCTCTCGACCCCTTATAAAAAGACATTTGGAGAAAGCTCACATATTAGGGTCAATCTTTAAATATTGCTCAGACAAACATACAGAGGAGATAGAATAACAAGTTGTGTATTTGCATGAATTTTCTAAAAGGTATGAAGTCTGACAGGCAAATATCTGTCAGTATTGTGTAACATCAGTCTAATGAATTCACACAACTTTGCCAGAAAACCATAATGTTATGCCAAATGTAACAAGAATATGTGGCAAACAGGACATTCTGAAGACATCTGTAGAGGTGGGGGTTATGGCCACCACCTGTCCCACTCTGCAGGTTGCAGTCCATGTTTAGCCAGGTGTGACCTATGACAACAAAACAAACCATACATATGTCTCCAGAGTGTAGGACAACAAACATCTTCTAAGTTGTCTACTGCCTGCATAAGGCAGTTACTTCACATCAGAAGCACCCTAATGGTATGAGAATTAGCATAACCAATGGTGATGTGACACAAGCAGTCATATTGGAAAACAAAGGCAAGTCCTGTCTGGTGCACTTGCCATGGGTTATGGTATGTCCTGCCAAGTGTAACAATACTTCAAGACGTGTCCCACATTCCACATTTGATAAGGTGGCAACCCTACCCTGTGTTGCCTTTGTGTGCGCCATATGTAGACATGCGTACACCCTGTGAGTAGCTTCCACCCACAATGACCCACATGTATGAAGGCAAGAATACAAACTGCCATCTCCCACATATGGAGGTACCGCCTAAAGCTGTGGGGACTGAGTAGTGTGCTCTCTGTCATTGACCCACAAACCAATGTTAACACACTGCAGTGGGGTCATACAGTGGGTATGGAATGGTGACCAGGTCCTGGCCTCCAGCTGAATGCAGAAAACAGTACCATCGTACCATATGGTGTTGACTGGACCCACTATTTTCCACATCAACAACAACCCCATAAATGCACAAACTGCACTGACAGACCTGTCTACTCAGGTTGATAACACTGTTGCAGTCACCCATGAAGTAGTGGCAATGTTCAGAAAAGGCTTGGAAGTGGTTCACCACATAGGTAAAGGGACTACATCCAGACAAAAGGTGGACATTACCTCTGTATAGTCCTCAGTCAGTACAACAAAACATTAGCAGCATGGCTGGTGTGGTATGTACCTTTGCAGATATCTGCACAAATGGTAAGGCTATGTTAACACCTACAAAGGTTATCCATGGCCTTCAACACCTGTGCCATGCAGACAGCCTTGAATCAGTAGTGCCCCACTCAGTATTGGACAGTTTGTCCACAGGTGGGCTGTGGCATGCCTAGACTGCAACATTGTGCTCAGGCCTTCAACAGCTGCCCCATATATGTCATTATAACTGTATGCACATTACCATCATGACAGGCTTGAATCACATATGACACAGCAAAATAAACAGCTGGAGAGACAGGTTTGTCTCCCAGAGGCTGTTCTGTGTCAGGAATGCACTGCTCAAAAATGTCAGAGTACCATGCAGACCCTCATAGACTGCATCAAGTTTGAGTGGATGTCAAACAACTATCTGTCCCAGGGGTCCAAATTGTGTCAAGCAATGGCAGGGGCAATAGATGCTGATATGGGATTCTGATGGGGATACAGAATTGGACAGCTTTGTAAGGGACCCAGGGCAGTACTGTAGCAACTGCCTATGTATCAATGAACCTGTGATTCTACGGAACTTCCAGGTGACATGTAGCAACAGTAGCATGCTGTGTCAAGGGGTATGCAGGCAAGTATGCTATCTGCCTCCATTGTCCCTCACACACTGTTCAACGCAAACACATCTAGGTAACCATGTACACACCCAGCTGTACCTTGCCATTGAAAAGGTGTCTGTGTTGTCACTCTGACATCCTCCGCTCCCATACTGGCAGCAGCCCACCACAACTTAGACAGACTGACACCTGGAATGGAAACAGAGTAAGGTCTGTGAGGCAACAGTCAGTCAGCAGTACTAAAAGCAATAAAGCATCATGGCACAAAGGTGCATACACTTTGATGTGTATGCATGATAACTACCAGCAGACAGCACCTTACAGGCCAGAACACTACTACACTACATACTGCTATTACCTGTACTATATTCAACCTCTGCATCAGACACATATTGGCATGTCCCTGCATTGATGGTATGGATAACAGGGATGGAGCACAGGTATCATCAAATGCACAGGGTGAGGTGTGGAGTTGGCAAAGGCCTAGGCTGTGCCATACCATTGACATCATGTGTGTGCGCGTCTGTATGGGTGCTGATCAGCTGAGCCATGGAGGGGAACTGTGTGCATCTGTCAGTGACCTGCATGTGACAGCGATGTGTGTGTGTGTGTGTGTGTGTGTGTGTGTGTGTGTGTGTTTGTGTGTATGCACACAATCAATCCATGTGCTAGCCGAACACAAGTGTAAGTTGGACAGCTGTGGACCAAACATGGCAGAATGTACAGTTCACCGTCTCTGGCCACGAACACTGGAACTGGTTTTGACAGGAGTGGCACTGGCACCACCATGCCCAAGGCCAGATGTGGTACTACTTCTTGATGGTGCCCAATGTCTGCTGGGTCTGTGTCCCTCACGGGACCACCCAGGACTACATGCCCATAGCCTGCCATGGTGTGGTTTGGACAGCACCCTCCCTTTGTTAGTGCTGGTGTTACTGCGACTATGGGAGTGTGACTGTGCACAGCCACATGGGCTCTCAGCTTATGTTGTTGCTGACCTACATCCACATGTCTGACACTCTACTCCCACCACATGTACAAGCAGAGACATTGCACGGTTAAGGACTGACCATGTCTCACCCCACAGTCCATCCACTACATCAGCAAAATGATGTAAGGCATCACCAATGCCATGGAGGGTGTCATGCATGCCAGGTGGTGTTTTATTCATGACCCTGAGAATCTGTCTGGTGTACCATTCACAATGTGCCTGTGTCTCCATGAAGGACTGAAACATGTGTCAGGTGATACGTGTTGTGACACCTCTGACAGGGGCTGGATGGGCAGCAGTCCTCCTTCGAGCACCCCTATCAATCTGCCTGTGTGGGACCTCACCAGATATCTGGCTATGGCTAGTGTCTACAGTCACTGATGGCATAGTCGCCACACTACCGTGTTCTATGCCATCACCCTCCGACTGCCCAATATCTGTGGCTGCTGGGGACTGGGTATGTGTGGGAATACTGACCATGTGTGGGGACATTGTGGGTGGAAGTGGGATGTCAACTAATGGGACAGATTCAGCCCCCAATAACCCCAACTGTGCCTCACAATGGCCACCATCATCAGAGTCCAATGAGACACTGACATCAGGTTGTGAGAGGGACACATTCCAATCCCCATGGTCACCTGTGAGGGGAAGACAACATGACAATTAATTCCTGCACTATAATGTTTGCTGATACACACACACACACATGTGAGGTGCCACAAAGGCATTATACAGACCGCACCTTCTGACTGATGCCATGTACAGCACACAATCAGACCACAACAGACACACTCTGGACAGGCCCTCAACAACATGAGGTGCAGCTACATCCAGTTAATGTTGCAAGCACTATACACCTATGAGATACATGAAAAGTCGGCGTATGTGATGGACCTTCACCTAACACACAGTGCACCCATGTACACAATAGTAATGCACCCCTGTATAGCACAGTGACTACACCTATACAAAAGTATGTGCTATGTTACAGCTCCTGCAAATATGCTACTGTGATTACCAATGTGATGCACTGCAGTGAACCCCCACCACAACTTAACATGCACATATTGCAATATGGCTACACTTAGTTGTGTGCATAGCAAAATGTCAGTCCTTAACATGCTTAGGATATAGATGAGCTATAACATGACAGTTCAACACTCACTGGCTACAGGCTGATGTTCCCCAGCCACACCAAATGTACCTATGGAGTTGTGAGGGAGAGGTATTGTCAGCAGACACACATATGACAATGGTACAGGATAATATGTGCATGTATCAACATATACAAAACAAGCTGCAATACTACCCAAATTGCTGACATTCACAATGTGTGTGCACATGTGTGCATTAATTAACCCCAACCACAAATGTTAATTTACCTGATATATGCATACAGGTATGCAGAGGCTGCCAGTATGAATGCTACAGTATTAATGTGATGACCATTGGAGGCTTACCTGGACACTCCTCAGCTGTGGACTCTGTGTCACCCACCTCCACAACATATGCAATGATGGTTTCCTGCGAGCTGGTGGCTGATGCCAGGTTTGCCAGGAACTCCTTTGTGGCTGAGAGTGGTGGTTGTGTATCAGGCCCTCCCCCTGTGCCAGCACGGTTCCTGGCCACACCTACAGCCATTTGCCATGCATGATGTATGAGATCAGTAGCACTGTGTTGAACCTGTTCGTAGGTCCTGTCTCGGTGGCCCATATTATTCACAGTTGCTACCAGGTCTGCCAAAAGGACAGCATGTTGTTGCTGGTTATGGTGGCTCCTTGACAACAGCACTCAGTGATGGGCTCTCAGGGCATCAATAATTGCAGTGGTCTCAGCTTCTGAGAAGGCTGGGTTGTGTTATATCTGTACATCCCACCTGAAAGATATGAACAGGGGAACACATCACAGGACTGCATACATTGCTCACCATTATGTACAGACCCTGCACATCCATTTTGGCTAGCACTATCCACCGCCAACCCCCCATATCATACCCCCACCATCTATCGGCACATTATGTCTGTGGGTATCGGCAACATACTTGGCAATACAGCATGCATTTCCCCCCCTGATCCTGATGTTTCATGCTACTTGCTGCATGTACTATGAGGTGTTGCATTGCATGTAGCTGTTACACCTATTACTGCTGGTTTATAGGCTGTCTACATGGATGGATGTGGTGTTAGCCTCCTACTGTAGTAGTAATCACCCCACCCCTCAGGTCTCCCTGGCCTTCCTCCCTCAGAATCTGGACTATATGGCTGGACAATGTCCTACAGTTTTCCCAGGCAGTGTGGTTGATATTGATGTCCTGGCACTGTGTAGCACCTGCCTCATGTATACAGATGGACAGCCATCTACATACACCACCAACAAACACACTGTGTTAGAGATGCAATGACTGTAGGAGCCTGTAGTCCATGCTCTCCTCCTGTCAAGGCTGCATATCTCTCCCCAAACAGGTTATCAGCACAATCAGTACTCCTTACGCACCACCCACACCTACACAACACACACAAACAACTGCAGTGATCCTCAACATACACATCCATAAACAAGGGGAATCACTGAGGCAAAGCCGCAAATGAATGCCACAGCCATACACAGCACATAGCACACTTGTGTCCCACAGCCATGTAGGCATGAGCCCATGTCAAACATGTTACACATAGGGGACTCCATTGGAGAAACACTGATGTGCCTCTGACCTGGCTGGGTATGTGGATGGTCACAGTTACTTTTGTGTCAGTTGCCAGACTCAGCCATATTTCATATGCACTGCAGTCTCTCACCAACAGGTACTGTGATGGGTCTGTCACTGTACATGTTGGTGTGCATGACCTGACCTGATATGTACATCACTGGACTATATGCAGTGAGACATGAGTGAGCACACTGGTTATGTATCCCACGCAGGTATGTCCCTAGCCTTATACAGCATTATGCTGTCACCCAGACAGATGCCACAATACAATCAGGGAATGATTTCACTTAACATTTGCACATTTATCCTGTGATATTCCATGGGTTCCAGTACCTGTGAGTGTGGGATGATATGGTAGACAGACCATGATGCTCAGCGAGAGATGGCCTCCATTTGTCTTCACTGGTCTTCATGGGTCTGTCAGTGGTTCCTGCTAGACCCATAGTGACTCCATTAGTAACACTGGTGAAGTTATCACTACCAACATACAAATGTCAGATCAGCACACATTGAAGGCCATGCTGCTAAACACTAGAGGTGTACACATGACTTTGCCCTCAATGCAGACAGTCCTACCCTGGGAACAGCAGACATCTGTGCACTCACACAGACCATGGTTCCAATCTCGGAGAGCACCCCAGCTTTGCATGGTCAACCAACCTATTGTACATGCAGAAGGCAAAGTGTAGCTGGTAATGCCATGGGACATGGGGTTTCTGTATATATGAGACACACACACATCTCCATTCTGCTACACTCAGGTGACCTCTATGACACAGTCACCAAAGCCGTGGCCTAACTTGACCTGGACAAACTATGTGACAGTATAACCCACGTGGCCATTATGGATATAACACTCCCAAGTATGCCTCACACCATACGTTACCATAGGGATAGCATACTGATGCGCTGACACGACCCACCTATTCCACACAGGGAAATGCACCACAAGCAGTTGAGTCATACGTAGGTGTGTAACCTGTTGTTTTGTGTTTAGGCCTTTATGTGTGAAGTACACATCTGAGGTGCATGTAACAGCCATTAGCTTATGTCTGACCAGGTCTGCGGATGACTGCATGCTTTGTGCCATCACCAGATTCCCCAGTGATGTGGACATCTGCCTAGAAGGGTCTCACACAGATACATGACCGTTGTCAGACACATGGCCTCAGGCTGCATACAAGGACATGCAGTGAGATGCTCTATGGGGAGAGTGACATCCCCACATATTGTCAGAGTATGAACAACATCCTAAGCATGCAATCAGTTGTGAGGGTGCTGCGGACACAAGTCTTTGTCAACATGACATGTCAACACAATGTTGCTTCCATTAAAAGATAAACCCTCTACATGGCCCATGTCATACACAAGGGTATGTCACCATGGGATATGGGAGGACCATAATGTGTATAATTTCCTGTTCATCATTCATATCGCACAGCACATGTAGCAGCTGGGGACATCACAGAGGTTCCCCACCAGGGAATACCAGGGCATCAGACATCTTCCAAACACAGATAGGCTATATGGCCAAAACTCTACCTGGTTTCATACATAATCATCATGGATGACCTCAGTGTGGCATGCAAGGCACTCACGGACTCCACATTGCTGGGACTGCTGCATGAGCGCAAGTCATGCTCCACTCTGTTAACACACACACACACACACACACACACACACACACACACACACACACACACACACACACACACACACCACACACACACACCCAAACACCACACACACACAAACACACAAACACACTGGTGTTTGACATGAAGTAAGCTTTTTGGCAGCTCAGATGTGTGTCCCACACAATTAGCCTGCAGTGGAATGGGCACCCTGTCCACATCAGGCAGGGTAGCTATTTACACCTTTGCAGGTGTAGCCTGTATAACTGAAATGTTAACTACACATACACCCTTGAGATACCACCCATGTCCCTGATGGACGGGGGCATCATGTGTTTCCTTGCATACACATGGCTAACATCTGGCCTAGGCATATGGCTGTCAGGGCCCATAGCCTAGTACCCTGATATGGTACCAGGACTACAAGATATGGCCTGTGTGCTGTGACAAACTGTGTTAAGTGTCCACACCAGTCACTGTCATCGACTGCTGGGTGTCCCCTATGGGCAACGTTACTGTACCACGTCATCCACTCTACATCCGAAAAATAGGTGAGTGGTACTACAAGTGCATGTGGACATTCTAGCAACATCTGTTACACAATAACTGACAGCAGTGCATATGTGGTGTAAGGTGTCCTTCTTGTAGCTGTCTGACATCTGCAGTACTCAGATGTTTGTGGAATGTGTACATGTGCCTGATAGATGTAGACCCTCTGCTAGACAAATGTGTATTTCCAGACACGAGTTGGACAATATGTGATGGCTGTCCCCAGAGTTAAGGGAATGCGTATGTGACATAGTAGACCCCTGGGAACACAGTAATGGTACATGAATATGTGGTACTGTATGCATTCTCTTACATTGTATGCTTAATATGTATGCACTGCTGCTGAGTCAGAGCCAGTGTCCACCCACTACTAGTTCCTGCAACCTGCTGTCCTGCTGCAGAGGGTCACCAGGTATGCTAGCCATAGGTGTCAGGCAATCAGATACAGGTGTAGGGTACACAGCGACCTAGACAGAGTATATCATGAATGGTCAGGGACACCTGGACAATCTTTGAACTAAGCCTGTATGACATTCACAGACTGAGAGGGGTTCACTGACAGTACATGATGTCATATGCCGGCTGTATCCACCAGTACTTACTGTCAGTATTGTACAACAGACAATAAAAGTAGCAGTCATATGTGATCTGACCATTGCTGGGGTGATTCAGGGGCCAGAGATGTGATCTATGTCACTGCAGACAGAGCCATAAGGGATGGCCATAGGTAATGGAAAGCAGACTAACAGCAACATGTCAGGCCAATGTTGTTGAGACCTATTGTTTACATTCTTATTTCTCATGACTGCATCTCCCCATCTGCATTCCATTACACACTTCATTCAATGATATACCTGGTATAGTGCTGTACTCCTTTAAGAGAACAAATCCAGGTGCAGTATCATAGAAAATCACAGTGTGTCTTAAGATACAAAATGTCAGACCTGTGTACCATAGGCAGCAGCTTGCCTTTTGTAGGTAATGCTCATGAACAGGCGATTGCCTCTGCACCAGTCTTTGACTCCCACTTGCTAATTGCATCCAGAACAGATTGGTTGCCTTTCCATTAGCCAATGGCATGGCAACACAGTGCTATAATTAAGGATTCATGTAGGTCTTGCCCCTTTTCTTGGCCTGTGAGGAGGACATTATCAAGGTGTGGGAGTTACAGAATCACAGAGGGTAGGTAGAAATGCTGTTGACTGTTTGAATTGATGTGTCATGTCTGGCCACTGTTAACAGACTTTCAGATTCTGTAGTAGTGTACTGTTGAACAATGTGTGTTGGGGTCAGTAAGGGGCCAGGCATATGTGAGTCTCATAGATCATTTTTATCTGTAGTTATGTCAAGAATCTAAATGGCAATGCTCAGATCTGCTCTGAGCTACAACAGAATGGCATTAAATATACCGATTCCAAGGATATTGCCAATATCCTGGCAGATCAATTTAGTGCCAACTTCACCCCCTCTCACCCCCTAAAGGGCCCATCCAATACAAAAAGATTGCCAGATTCTGGTAATCACGGCCACACAGGTAGAAACCGCACTCTCCAAAGCTAAGACTACAGCATCCATGGGACCAGATGACATCCCGGGCTGTGTACTACATGGACTGCAAAATGATCTGGCACCTCACCTAAGTGTCATGTTTAATCATAGCTTCACCTCAGACTTTGTGCCCACTGAGTGGCACACAGCTACAGTTATCCCACTCCACAAGGGGTGATCCACCTTGGATCCAGGGAACTACCATCCCATAAGTCTGACGAGCCTGATCTGCAAGGGCATGTAATGCATTATCATGGAACTTATAAACAAAGACATTGGCAACCTTCAAACACTGGATTACACCCAGTTTGGGTTCATGAAGGGCCAGTCTTGTCTCCTGTACCTGATTGACTTCTTTGAATCAGTCTCCAGAGGTGTGTGTACAAGGGTAAGGTGGTCCACACAGCCTATCTGGACCTCGCCAAGACCTTCGACATCATCCCCCACTCTGGAATCATAGATAAACTTACTAAGCTGGGAATAAATCCCTACATCACTCGATGGGTTGCCAACTGGCTTACTGACAGAACCCAGAATGTAAAAGTAGCCAACTCCAAATCCAGCTCCAGACAAGTGACAAGTGAAGTACCTCAGGGTTCAGTCCTGGGACTGCTCTTGTGTGACATCTACTTCTCTGAAGTACAGATCAACACTAAGGGACTCTGGCTAACAAAGTTCACAGATGACTGCAAACTGGGAGCAATTATTGAATCCCCAAATAATGTGGATATTCTACAAAAAGCCTTACAGAAACAGATGCTTGGTGCCAGAGCCATGGGCTCAAGCTTAATGCCAAGAAATGTATAGTTATCACCTTTGGGAAAAAACATGTACCCATGAATTACAACATAGGTGGCAGTACACTAAACACTGAAAATGTGATAACAGACTTAGGGACACAGGTGGACAGTGGTCTCACCTTCGATAAGCACATCATCACACCAGTCAGGAAATCCTTCTATGTGGTACACCTCATCACGAAGGGCTTTTCATCCAGGAAAAAGGAGGTCATTGTCCCACTGTACTCATCTCTCATTAGACCCATTATAGAGTATAACGCCCTGGTTTGTATGTACCTCACAAGACATCTGCAACAGCTGGAAAGGCCGAAGAAATATCTCACTAAAAGAATCACAGGCCTAAAGCAGATGCCATATGCTGACCGTCTAAAAAAACTCCAGCTATACTCTATGGAATATCGTCTACTCGGAGACGATCTCTGCTTAACATACAAGGCCATGTCGAACCCTGAGCTGTTGGACATGCTCCACTTAAAGAAATCAGAATCCCTCAAAGCCACAAGTTCCAGGGATTTAAACCTTGTTATCACAATGAACAAAACATGCTGGAAGGATAGGTTCCTGACCCAGAGACTCCCCATACTCTGAAACAGACTGCCCATGCATGTCAAGCAGAGTGCCTCCTTGGCCCTCTTCTAAACGAACCTTGATGATTGGATGGGAGATAGGAAATTCACCCCAGGGATCATGTCAGTCATCCTACTAGACAGGGGTCCAGGAAAGTAAATATTGTGGGAAGAAATATCTAGGGAATTGTTATGGCTAGGTTTGTATAGGCCCTAGGGCTGATAGCCTAGTACCAACCTATGAACCTATGAATGCGCATACTGCTACAGTTGATGCTGTTCTATTAGCTGTGTATGTTTGTAAGGGAAGACTGTGACACATGTCCCTTTCACATGAGCACCCCCCCAACCCCTGATTTATGGGTGTCGTGTATGCTCCGTTTGGGAGGTATGTGAAGTCTGTAGCAGGCAGCTGGACATACTGCTGCATTCTGGCCAGGAGTCAGACTAGGGATTATGAAAAATAGGAGGACAGCAAGCTGTTATTGTCAGTGAGTGAGCGGTGTCTGATGTTGTGTCATAGCATGGCCTGGTTGAGGGCACCCATAACAGTCCAGGTGAAGCATGTGCCTCTGGTACATATATTACATAACAGTGCCATATAGAGAGAGTGGTAGGCGATATTTAGGACATATATTCATAATTGTGAAATGTGTCCCACCCTGCAGGCCTTTAATGTGCTAGAATGGGTGGCAGTGACTGGGGTGGGAGCAACCAGTTTTGCTGGACATTGCATGGCTCAGTTATTCCTATGCTGTATTGACATGCATGTGGTTGTTGTGCCACAGAATGGGCAGGGCTGTGGGTGTCCAGATGTGACACATGATAGGAATGTAACAGATTATATATATATATTAATAATAACAAAATTATATATATATATATATATATATATATATATATATATATATATATATACACACACACACACACACACACTATATTATCATGTTATATAATATATACTGTATTATATGATATATTACTAATATATTACATTATGGCAGGTGTTTTTGTAAAACATATGTGCATGCCTATAATGTGTTACACATGATTGGCATAGACATGTGACACTGAACTGTCTGTCATGGTTTGTAACCCCAATCTGCAGTGCATTGCCAGTATGTCAGCACACAGAATAGGTTTTATGACAACCCTGCCATACGTAGGGGGCACAACTGTGTTCATTCAACAACAGTCTGTGTAGTTATCAGCTCTACCCGATATTGTAGGCCTCCCATACATCCAGCAGCATTTATTTGTCTGTGTACTGGTTTGTTGTCTGCATCTGAGGCCCAATACACTGTGATTTGTCTGAGTATATACAGGAGGAATGTGTCACTGGCAATCAGGATATGTTTGTAAAAACACTATTTGGTCTCCAGAGCTCAGTTGGCCTACTGGTATAATGCACTATGTTGTAGGTGACAAGGTCCTGGGTGCAATACTTGGCAGCAGTGTCTTTTTCCCTAATGTTACAAAAGACTGTACTGCATGATATATTTACAAAAGCAGTACTAATTCCGCAGAGCTGAATTGGCCTAATGGTGCATTGCTCTGACTCTAGTGCACACGGTTCTGGGTTCAAGACTTGTCAGAGCTGGTTATTTAGTTGTTGGGCAGAACAGTGTCTGAATCAGATAGAGTGATTTAATTGGGTTTCCATGAGTTTGGGTAATGCGCTGTGATGCCAAGCATTGCTTATCCTTGCTTAAACCCATGCTATTTCAAAAAAAGAAAAGAAAAAAGGGCGGATAGGAAAGTGGTGAAATGGGGGTAAGCAGGAGGAAAAACATTATGAAAGGCAGCTAGGGATGTGTAGGACAGGTGGACCATAGCTCTCAATTTCTTATGCAACAACTGTTGGGCATGAAGTTTGTTGATTAATTCATGTAGAAATTGATTAATGGCAGTGTACATAGGTGCAAAATGGAGAGCTATGTATGGGACGAAATTTTTTTTGGGATGGTTGCCCTTTTTTTAAGGTGAGAGTGGGAGGTTGGGGAAGGGTTGTTGGTACATTTGGGGAGATAAGTTGGGTAGGAGAGGTTGCATTTGCAGGTAGACAAGACAGCAGACAGATGCAGTGTGTGACACATGAGGGAGGTAAACACCTTGGACGAGAAGGGTGGTTGGGAATCAAAGGACCAAGTGCCCCCAGATGGAAACGGGACTGAGGTCCCTACCCATGGGCAGTCACCACTACCCCTTCACAGCCCCAAAGGTGGCTGTGCTGGGCACCAGGGCCAGCCTGCCCCTCAAGGTGCACCAGTCTGCCCTTTATCTGGTGCAGGCAGTCATCCAAATCCCACTGGAAGACCCTGTGCACCATAACTCAGAACTGGTGTCAGGTGACAAGGTCCCATTCATGCCCACACCTGGGGGGGACGGGCCCCATTCCCTGAGGTGGGTCCACCTGAGAGTGGTGCAGGACCAGCAGAGGAGGCAGTTCAAGGTTGGTTCCCAGACATGCTGGGACCCAGTGATGTGGCCAGATGAGGCAAAGAAAGGAAGATCTGCTGGGACTGGCCTACCCAAGCATGCTATGGTGTTGAGGTTTGTCAAAGTATATTGGTTAGTCAAGAACAAAACATTTCAACGTTAGTTATAACAGAATGTGTGGGTTTTCCAATTAACCCAGAACAATAGAATTGCATAGCATACGGAACACAGGCATAAATGGAATAACATTCATTATTGTAACAGCATGCCAGTAACAGTTATGGCAACAGGCCAACAACAGTGGAATTTCAAAAAGGTCTGTTAGTATACAAACATTGAAATATATGAACCATAATACAACACAAGGCCCAACATTAGGTTTTGAGAACAATATATGTGGAAATGAAACCATACCCATAGTATAATAATAATAATAATAATAATAATAATAATAATTTGTGGTGTAGATAAGGGGTGGAGGGAGAGAAAAACATTTCATTAACAACTGTATATGCTATATTTTTCACAACAGTATTGTTCAATACTCTACATGTCTGCCCTTACTTTACATCTACATGTGCCCTAAATCTTCTGTAGCATGTGCATACCTCTCAAGCTGTTGACATGGAATGGTGTGTGCCAAGAACTATATGTACATAACTACAGGGGACTTGTACATGTCAGGGTAACATATATGACTAACAAGGTGTACTCTGCACTGATGTTGTGTGAGTATGCTACTGGCGTACTTCAAATGGAGTTATATCTGTGTCCAATGTTAATGGCAACAGTGATCACTAGCCATGACAGTGTGACACTTGATAGACATGCAGCGGGCACAATGCACGGTGTATATACCTATTCTGCTGTCATTTGTAGGCATGGGTTTGGATTATCAGCACACATTCACAGACACACCTGGCATACAGCCGTACCAACAGTAGAACATTTAACTTGTCTAATTCAGTTGGAATACTACTCTACTACCTGACATTTGGTTTAATGGAGTGCTATCAACTTGATGAGCACTACTGTTTACACACTAGCACATCTGGACACAGTTTATTAGTAAACCCTTCATACAGTTACTACAAACATTTCTTTACCTGTAAGCCTTGTGGAGAAAATATCTGTTAACACTGCATGACAGTTTCTACAAATAGTCAAGACTACTTGTCTGTTACTATAAATACAGCTTAGTACCCGTCTCTGGATTCAAACACTGGTCTGTGTGTGCAACTTTTAACAACATATCTATTTACTATTACACTGAACTACTGGGCCACTGCTGTGTGCTGGTTGACTGATTTATTCCTAAAGCTCACATGGTTACAAAGTCTGATTTGGTAATATAGGTAGAGTGTCACAGAATACTGCAGTGACAGTTGAACATACATGCATGGGATTCATGCATGACAGAGATGGTAGGAGAAGTATTAATAGCTGGAATGCAGGTAAACACATTTAACCCCTAGTGGATGGGAATATGCATGGTGGATTTGCAGTGTACAGCTATTATAGTGTCATACTTGCCTGCATCAGCATACCTGCATTCATGAATATGTACAGCTGAAATGCAAAGGTTAACACAAGACAAGCTGAGGAAAACACACTATAATACACTTCACATTACTATTACAGTCAGATCTTAGTGCAGAACATATATCAAATTGCATTCTATCATGCTGTACAGCTCCACATCTACACTTTATTATAACAGTTATTTATCAGCCAAACTCCAGACACTTCATGGTGTCATAGCCATATTTGCTGTTGAGCACCTGTACAATTGTATTTCTTCAACAACAGACCAGAATAAACAACAGTTGGTGGAAAGAACTTTATTGAGGGTGACAGGACACAGTGGTTTATTACATTCAAAATTCTGACTTCAGTTGTACTGCACATACTGTAGATGATGAATGAATGCAATTTATTACATTCACAGTTGCAATCAGGGTGTATTTTATTACAAGATTCTTAGTATTAATACAGTATATACTTCTGTCATTCCTACACACTATTACTACAGTATTAGCTTTCTTTTATGAATAGTAGCTTGTTTGATGCCTTCATCTATATTTCACAGTACCTGGTATTACTCAGTTATATCAGTGTGGGTGTGAGAACACATTTATTGCAGTACACTCAGAACACACTATACCTACTGGCAGTAAACAATGTACTCTTTCTTATTTATTGTACTATATATTGCAAGATAGGTCTATACTCACCACACTGTTGGTGCATCCTGATTAGGCACCCTGCATGGGCCTCTAGGTTGCAAAACCTCTCCTCTGCAGCTGTGGGAAGGGAAACACACCATTATGCATACCTGTCTATCACATATTCATGCTAGAATTTCATAAAGGTATGCTTTCAATATTCCTGTCCCGGGCATCTTGGATCCACTGGACCAAAAGCACCCCCCTTCCTCTGCTTCAGGTCATCATAATGATGATGCACCTCCTCACCAGTCCGGAGGATTCCAGTGGCATTGTGAGCTCATGTGCCAGATGGATCCAGGCCCCAGGCTTGTATTCAGATCCCTGGTACTGGCCTTGCAGCAATCTGGCATCATGGTCTTTAACTAGGAGTCAAACCATGACCCCAGCGCTGTGCCAGAAAGTGTGCTCTCTCTCCAACTCCTGCCAAAGTTACTGCACAGGTCAAACTCCAACAGGTTCCGGCTATATTCCTGCCTGTGCAGTTTAAATAAGGCTATTTTCAGAATCTTTGCTGCCATTGGACCATTTTTAAAAATGCTTAGCAAAGCTCAGCAGTGTGCAAACATGCAAAGCTGAGTTGAACAGTGCTTAAAGTGGCAAATGCTTACCAGTCCTTAGCGGTGTGCAAATGTGCTTAACTCAGCTGAGGACTGCTCAGAATGGGACTGCTTAGCAATGCTCAAACTGGCTAAGAGGAGATAAGCATTGCTAAGTACTGCTCAGACAGGTTCTGTTTAAGCATTTCTTAGCTTGGCTTAGCAAGAGTTAGGTTCATAGGTAGGTACTAGGCTATTGGCCCTAGGGCCTATATAAGCCTATCTAAAAAGGTACCCTGGCTTTTGCCACCCAAGAAAATTAATTTCCTGTGCCCCTGTTGAGCAAAGCCACAGAAGTGATCCCATGGGTGAATTTCCCATCTCCCATCCAATCATCAAGATTTTTCTTGAAGAGTGATAATGAGGAGCTTTGTTTGATATAGATAGGTAGTTTGTTCCAGAGTATGGGAAGTCTCTGGGACAGGAATCTATCTCTCCAGCATGTTCTGTTTACTGTGGTGACAATGTTTAGGTCCCTGAAGCATGCAACTCAGAGGAACTGGGATTTCTTTAAGTGGAGCATGTCCAACAGCTCTGGGTTTGACATAGCTTTGTATGTTAGGCAGAGATCGCCTCTGAGTAGGTGATATGCTATGGAGTAAAGCTGGAGTTTTTTGAGACAGTCTGTATAGGGCATCTGTTTGAGGATGGTAATCCTCTTTGTGAGGTATTTCTGTGGCCTTTCTAGTTGTTGTAGAGGTCTTGTGAGGTACATACCAAAAGGGGTGTTGTACTCTATAATGGGTCTAATGAGTGACGAGTAGAGGGGAACAATTACCTCTTTTTTCCTGGATGAGAAACCTTTTGTGGTGAGGTGTGCCATGTAGAAGGATTTCCTGACTATGGTGGCTAAGGGCAAACAAGAGTTTTACATAATAACATAAATATATATTGACATTAATTACTCATTATTGATACATTATTATTATGTGTTTATATTTCACTTTACATGACCTTACCCTATGTACTTTAATTAAATTACCTTGGTGTGTGACTGAACTGTATTGGACACTTGTGTTTAACTGGAAATTTGCATCTCATATCTCCACTGACACTGGGATTCTGGACCAGCTGCACTAATTTGATTGACAACTATCAATAACTAAGGCAATAAAAAAGAATATAAATATAAATGTTTTCTGATGTAAAAGCTGAATGGCTTATTCTGGTACTCAAATCATACACCTGCTGCACACAAGGTCGTGACCCTAACCATTCAGCTAACTCAGCAGTGAAGATTTCAGCTATACATATCTATATAGCTTTTCATTACGTTTATGCACTGCTGAGCAATGCACCATACAAACATGCTCAGTGGTGTTTAAACTTGAAAAAAAAAATAAAAAAAGGAGAAAAAACATAAACATACAAGAAAAACTGACATTTGAAGAATTAATATCTGTGCCGTATGGCACTCTGATAGTACAGGGGGTGTGTTACGGACACTGTAACACACCCACTGTGTGACATAACTACAAAAATAAATTAAGTGTCAGAGGACACTTTCTTTAATCTTTTAGTGCTATACAGCACTTTGACAGTGCAGGGGTGTGTTACACATCTGCGAGCACTATAACACACCTCCTAGCACTGATTCAGCAACCATGTACATGGCTCTCCCTCAGTAATGCACCTACATTAATATGCAAGGTGCATTGCCGAGGTGGAGCTGCGGACACGGCCACCATAACTCCATATAGGAATTACACTATTCCAACATGGAGTTTATTAAATCCAGGGGCTAGTTTGTTGTAAACATACCTTGTGGTAAATGTTAAACAAATTTGCATCTAAATTCACAATTATTTAATATATAGCTGCAAAGCAAACTTTTTGAACGGTTTAGCATAGTTTATACAAGAAATGAAACATGGCAGCAATAACCATTAATAGCTGTTGTAAAAATGGGGGGTAAGCTAGAACAGGAAAAAAATAGATGACATAATAAAGAACCAAGATTCATAATATGTTTCATGTGCTTTATATTTATTCAACTTCAGGATATATGAAAGTATAGGTGGTGTAGCTTTTGAAAAAGATAAACATAATTTCACTCTTCCTTGTGTCAGTCTATGAGATGTCATTGTTATTGATCTCTGTTCTGCTGCTAAGCAGAGTCATGGCATGTTCTGCCATTACAGGTGCTTTAACAGTATAGTACAAGTGAACTTGTCTACAGTGCAAGCTTTCTGCATAAGCTTTCAGTGTCAGTGATATCAAAGAGTCATCTGCTGGAGGGGGCAGTACAAGTGGCCAAAGGCCTGTCATCTGCACTTAGGGGAGGTGGGGACAAGGGCATGAAGTGTACTGATGTTTGAACATGAGATTTATTCAACCTTCCTACATAGATGTAGGCTATACAGTGGCATAGTATAACAGCATAATCAGGAACATGCATGCTTGCTTGTTTTGGAGTGTTACATGTGCATAATGCTAGTGTCATTTTTTAATCATATGGAGCTTTTCTCCCAGGGCCTCAGCTGAAAATGGGCATTGTCCCAGTCGGACCACCCCAGTAAACAAATGTAAAATAAATAAATAAATATGTAAATTGCTAAATATAAAATTCAAACTTCAATGCTGATGCCCATTTTACAAGGACATTAAGGCATTTAGGGATGTGCATGGCAAATATATTAACCTTCAGGCTCATGCCCTACAACATTCTCAGGCATGTGGTAATATCCATACTATGCATACCCCAAGATATATCGTGTGTGTGTGTGTGTGTGTGTGTGTGTGTGTGTGTATACACACACACACACACACACACACACACACACACACACACACACACATACATGGATGTACTCAGAAATATAACACACATACATACTCTCTATATATACATATATATATATATATATATATATATATTTATACACACACACATACATATATATATATATATATATATATATATATATATATATATATATATATATATGGGAGCATTGAGTACATCAGTTTGCGGTAAAGTTGACATCTGTTTTGTTGACATACTTTGGTCAACAAAACAGATGGTCAACAATTGTGGGAGACCACTGTATTAAAGGGGTTGGGATATATGTCATTTTGTGATTATTGTATGGTCTTGCATAGCGGGGGGGGGGGTTGCTTGCCTCTTGCAAAATACACCATTTTGCTGTTGCATCTTCTTAGGTCATGTCTTAAAGCATGCACAGTTATGTGTCCCTGTATTGTTTTTATTTATTTATTTTTGTTGACATTAGTGAAATAGACATCTGGGTGTTTCAATGAGTTCTGGTATACCTATATACTGTATATGTAAGTGACAGGCTAAAATATAATACATATACACATTTGTTATGCGTAATTTTCCTCTCCTGCAGCAGGAAGAGAATAGCTTAATAGCCATGTATTATATTATTGTTACCATTTATCTAGTCATTCTTTTGTGGTCTTTCTTGTAGGCTTTATTTCCCTGATGGAGTCACAGACTTATCAATACCCTTAGTCTGTGGCATTACAGTTTTAATAGCATAAATCACTGTATCTATATAAGCATGGCTGGGATCTTCTACCTACACTAATGTTGGTTGTGTTACTTATGAAGGTTCTGTAGTGCATATCATGATCTGATCGTCGTACGGTGTAATTCATACCCACCTTATCATGTATATACCCACTAGGGCTCTCCATTTTTTCATTCCCCTCTCTAGTTTTTTATGACTTGGCTCTTTTCTCATTTGACTTGCTAGTTTTCTCATTCAGCCTCAACTTTCTTATTCATCATGAAAACACCTAGACATTTCCTGGGGTGAAAATGTTTCTTACAGATTGTTTTTAGTGGTTACCATAGGGGAGTGTTTTTGCCCTAACCTTAAGCAGGGTTATGCATTCAAGTGTTCCTCAGTGGAACACAGTTATGCACCCCTCCCTTGTCTGTGGCACCCCCATCCTCAAACAATGGTATGGGTATATTAATCGCTATATGCTATATTCACTTTTCCTCTTCCAGCAGGACTAAATTATTTTAAGCTAAACTTGGGCATCTTAACCTTTTATATACTGTGTAATTAATACTATATGCATTGTAGTAACATCTTGTACTTACTGGCTCAACTGTTAGCTGGATGCATTGCTTACATGAACTGCACTGGTTACCTTAATTGTTCAAATGAACTGTATGTGCTATATTTTGATAAACTGATATAGTGTGATGTGCATGTGTTAGAATATAAAGCAGAAGTGATCAGTTAGATATGGCAGAACTGATTATAAGTAATAACATTTGATAGTGAAATATTTGAACTGATCAGTTAGTTATGACACATTAGACTAGTAGTAAAGCATTTGAGAGTGAAATGCTTAAAAGTTTTATGCACATGGCTTTTATATGTACAGTATCTATCACCTCTCTGTCAACAACCATCATTCAGTGACATGAACTACCAATGTAGCCATTACAGTTAGCACACTATAGCCATACTTGGTTGTAAAGGACTCTGTATTATTGCATGTTCACTGTACTGTTTTTAGGATGAACGATTGATTTGGAAAAGTGCAGCACCCCTTTTTATTGCCCAGGGTTGATCTTTGTACTAATAACAGTGATCTACTTTCCCTTGCATAATGACCTCATCTTACACTGGTAATGCAGCCTGTCACTCATGGTACAATATTTGTCAGCATTCACTTAAACACTGATGAGCCTAAACTAATGTAATAGCACATTAATTCAAAAGCTAGTCTCAGTGTCTTGCAGGAGATGGTGTCTTAATCCTTAGCACTGTATTCTCAGTGTACCTCTTTACTTTGCATTTTTTTGGGGGATAACAGTACAAGAATTAAAAGATAACATTATGTATGTCATATAACATTTTCTTCTAATAAAATATTCAGTTTTGGCAGCAAACTGGAGGCAGAATTCAGGATTTAGCAATAATCCTTAGAAAAATATCTGGGAAAATTGTTAAGCCCCTCACATTTGTATACAACCTCTCCCTCACACCTGGAATAGTACCAGCCATGTTCAGCATTCCCTTATTATTCTACTGCTTAAAGTACCTTCGCCCAGCAAGCTCAAAAACTACAGTTTCTGCCCTGTTAGAAAAATCTTGAAGAAACTTAGTGGACAAACACTAATTTAAACTGAAAATATGACAAATAAGTCCTGTCTCAGCTTATAGTTATTGTTATGTGATTCACCAGTGACCTGGGCAACATTAGCTAAAAATGTACTTCGACTCAAACTATAATATTTCCTATTGGCTCTACACTCAACTTAAAATATGCAAAGGATTCAGATTGCTGAAAATATTTTTACTATTAGCAGACACTTGCACATATCACTGTTACATACCGAAAGGACTACAATGGCTTCCAGTGACTGACATGACTACCCCTTATTAAGCACAGTTTAAAATAATAAAGTTGGGATATTGTCCACTTCTTAAAAATAAAGCATCTTTTCAAAGACAAGCTTACTGTCTAAGAAGCAGCCAAAAACAGCATTGACCTCATGGGACCTCTATTCAAAACATACACTGGAGAAAGATCTTTCTCTAGGCTAGGCCCACCATCTGGAATAAATCTCCAGCTGAGTTGAAGACACTGTAAACCCAAAATATGTGATGAGAGCATCTCCGTGTGCAAAAACGTTGATGCCAATGACTAAGAAGCATGAACTGCCTACTTCCAACTGCATTATTATGTTAAAACAGTTTTAAGTCCCCACTCAACTACTGAAATGTCTAATTTGTCTGTTGTATGTAGTGTATACAGATAAAAAAATGATGCATTGTTTGCCCATTTACCTGCTTATATGTGATTCTCTCAATACTCTCATTGCATTTCTTCTATTTCTACACTAGTCTACTATGCAAATGTCATTATGTTAAACTGTTTCATTTATGCATCTTTAGATTGCTCTCTGAGCATGGGTCATGGCTGAATATGGTCAGTAGACAAGTGCACATACAGGGTAAACAATGTTGTTGTTGTGTCTTACGGCTTTTCCCAGTTAGGGGTCTCCACAGTGGAACTCCGGTCCGCTAATGATTGGCAGTAGATTTTTACGTGCCGACTTGCCGGGCCTGACGCACAACCTTCAACGAAGGAATGCCCATTCACTCATGTCGCCACACAGAAGACGCACTAACTGAGAATCGAACGGGGCAATGTCTTACTGTAAGGATACAGGGTAAACAATAAAAGAGCAAATAAATAATAGACTCACAACAGAAACACTCACACGTACACACATATACATACATGTTTTTTTTGATGGATATTCATTATGTTGGGGAAAGTATATCCAAACAAAACTGTTTCGCAAATTAACCTTGGAAATCTCTTTATTACTTAGGATTTAGTAACTGTAGTCTGTCTTTTAGTAACACCAAAAACATCTCTTTTGATGACCTAAATTTGTGTGCTTAATGTCTGCCCCATTGCCATAGAGTACAGTTTGCCATCTCCTTTGCAAAATACAAAAACTTAACTTGAACATTGTTAGACTATTGTTAGACTATTCCATGGATCTAATTGTATTTAATTTACTGTTAATCATTTTCTGAATTGACCTTACTGCCTTTATATTTTGTATTTCATGTCTTTACTTAAATTAGTATCTATTACGGCAGTACATGAATTTGCCCATGGTTTCAGACTTCAGCTTCAGAATATGTCATCTTGGATACTACCACATCATATTTTGCAAATGTTTCATTCATTCTTATCTTCTTTCATTCATTCATTTTTTTCTTCAATTATCACTTTAATCCATTTCAAGTTCACAGTATATCTTAGGAATCACTGGAATCAAGGCAAAGGAACTACTCCTGGGACAGTGCTCGCTCACTCACTCACTCACTCACTCACTCACTCACTCACTCACTCACTCACTCACTCACTCACTCACTCACTCACTCACTCACTCACTCACTCACTCACTCACTCACTCACTCACAAGTAATTTGCAGGAATGACAATTCACCTGTGGTATATTGTTTAGCTATAGGATGAGACTGGAGCCTCCAGGAAAAATCCATACATACACAGTCAAGGTGTACAAACTCCAGACAGAAGGCACCCCAGCAAGTATGACAATGAAAAGATGTTACAAGTCTGCACTGTAAAAGGGCCCCGGGTTTCACGAGAATACAAGGTCAGCAAATAAACATAACATCAATATGCATTAACATAGGACAGTAAATATGTACTGCTTTAAGTGTCACTTCGCTGAATCTACTGCTTTATTTGATATACCACAGATGTTTTAAATGTACAGGTAACATTGGATTTTCACACTCTCATTGTTTACTTATATTAGTTAAGGTATTTCTAACTTGTTATAGACAAGGGAGGTGGCACAGAGATGCCGGCACAGGAGGTTGGAAGAAGAGCTCTCAGAAGAGTCACCCATGCTGACAGCCAGTATCATTTTTATTTATTGTTTAACTCAAGTAGTGATGGATCCCAAAGGACCATGTCAGTCACAGCTTAGAAGGTAAACAGATAAACATAGAACAGAACAGGCCACACAGATCATGAACAAGGAAACTAAATAGCATTTTGACTAGTACATAGTTTCAAGTAGAGAATCACTGGCTGGTAGAGAAACCCCAGTGCCGAGGAATGATAGGATTCGGGAGTATAATGATAAGATATGGCAATGAACAACAGATGATAAATTTATATATAGCAGAAAAATCATCTTTATGCAGTGGTCAGACTCCATCATAGCCCATAAGGAACATAAGTCCTTAATGCTGGGTTGGAAATATATATTTCAGTGATGATACCATTATTCTGAGATGGACAGAAGAGAAAATCAAAGAACCAGCAGGGGATAGTTAACCAGGCAGTAAAGAAAAGGAACAAAAACACATTTCGATATAACAGAAGATCAAATAATGATTGCTTAGAGCATGATTGGGTAATATATTTTGATGTGGAATCTGTCTGCACAGGAGGATCATGAGACTGTTAGCGGTGATACAGAAGCAGATGGTGAAAGAAGTTTGAAATGGAATATCATGGGACTGTTAGCAGTGATAAAGAAGAAGAGGGTACCATTGACTTAAATCTCAAAACTCGAGACAGTGACAGGAGGAAGAGAGAACTGCAAAAAGGCTGTTCAGAAATGGTAGAGAAAGAGTGAATTAGAGGTGGAATAGCAATCTGCATGAAGGTGAGCATCAGTGAGGTCAGAGAAGAGAAGTAACACACTCTATGTAGGGACAAAGGAATAGACAGGGTCAGAACCTAGATTAAGCGTCCTGGTAGTTATCATGAAGGAGAATGGGAGACCCTGTGGAATGATACAGTGTATCATGTCCCATGCACATCAGTGATGGGAGTGACACTGGTGGAAAAAAAAAGAGTATTTGGAAGGAGATGTCAATCACTGTGGGAGATCTGAAGCTAAGAGGAAAAGAGTGGGAAATCTGAGCCTATGAGTAGAGGCAGAGTAGGAGTTGACTGAGGTGTCTCACCAGAAAAAGGTTCAGTAAAAGGGTGCAAGTCTGTACTGGAAAAGGTATTTTTCTAAATGCTGTTCTAATTAAAGTGAGAGGAGTCATAAATGCACATATAAAGGCAGCATCAGTCAAAGGTGAACATGGGACATGCTTAAAGTGGGGATAAGGTAAATATAGACAAACAAAGATGATGCAATGAGGTTTTCAGGAGAGTAATTTATGGTGAGCTAAGGAAGATTGTCAGAGAGGAGTTAGGATGTTGTGAGCAAACTGAGGGCATAAATAAGTTAGGTGGATGAGTCAGGATTGAAATAACCAGGACTGCAGATAATGATTTGAAGATGAAAAAAGAAGAGAAGGCTATCATGGCTACATGGAAGAGTGCAAGACTGGTAATTATGAAAAAAGGTAGGCATAGAAGTGGCAAAAGTAAAATGAGAGCTGATGGGGTGGTAGGATGGTGGATGAGGTCCAGCACAAGCAGGGTAGAGGAGAGCAAAGTTGTTATGGCCAGCAATGATGATGGTTGAAAGGAGTTGGAGAAGGGATAAGGAGGGCAGAACTGTTTTTTTTTAAATACATAAAAGAAAAAAGAAATGAAAGACAGATCTGGACAGGCTGAGCAAAGAGAGAGAGTCTATGGAAGACTGAGAAAAAAGCAGATGTACTTAATGGATGCTCTTCTTCAGTCTTTACAGAGGAATGTACAGTGAGAGTGCAGAGCTGCAATGAAGGTTAGACAAAGTGGGGGAGTAATGGACAGTCAGTAAAATGGAGCAAGTCAGGTAAAGATGGACACTGAACTGGATGCCCTTACAGTGGGTAAACCACAAGGACCATTTGTACAAGGGTTCAAGAAAAATTCCAGGGGACTAAGGACCTATTAGCTTAACACAATGCCATAGAAAGCCATGGAGATGATCTAGAGATGTAGAGTGGTTGCTTTCCTACAGGGAATAATCACCTGAACAGCAATTAATCTAGGTTCATGGCCAGAAGAAACTGCCAGTGAAACATGGTCCAGCTTTATAAATTGGCTACAGGTGACAATGACAGAGGAGTAATTGTAGGCATGATCTATCTGTACTTCATAAAGGCCTTAGATGATCCCAGACAAGAAGATGACATCAAAAAATGAGGGATTGGCTGAAGTTTGATAATTATGAACTTGCGCTTATCTGAAGTTATCATTATTTGTAGCTTTGGAAGATAAAATAAAACTGTCAGCAGGCATTCATTTAAGAAAAGAATGCCATTACATTTAGCCATAGCAGAGAGTAAAATAAGATTATAGATGGCAGATTGACATTTGTTTCTACTACTACTACTACAACTACTACAACTACTAAATGTTTAGTTTTTAGAAGATAGTTATTAGTATTTACTTTTGGAAATCTGATAAAATTCACACAAGATGGAATTCTATAAGAAAAGCAGATGATTGAGAGGAATAAGAGTTGAAATATTTCACCACAGATATGAGAAGGGTTCTAAACTGTGTCAGAATCAGTATGAAAAGTAATTATATTTTAGGAAGGTTGCTCTCATCTCTCCCTCCTCATTGAGTCAAAATAGCTGTAACCAGTTTATTTTGCAAAGTATAACTGCAGAAATATTTTGTGGGGACATTATTCTTTTGGTGAACAAGTTAAGACAGTGATATATACATACATTTTATTAAGCATTTGATAAATAACGCAAGCTGTAGTGGAATCTTTTGTATGTAGCATTGATAGTATTACATTCCACTCGGGCACATACACTCCACAGGGTTGTTTTCAGTAAAAACTAATGTGAAAGATATAACCATAAGAGTGCAGACATTCAAGCATTTTTTATATTTCTGAAAGCTTTTCTTGAAAATTTAAAGTAGTGTTGAGGAATATATTTTTATTAGTGTCTTGGCAATATCTAGAGCAAGGAAATTATAAAAGCCTTATTGTATAAGAAGAACTGTAGATGTAATCTTTTCACTCCACACAAAGTAATTGTTGCTTTACATCGTGAAGGGACAGTTGAGAGTGATCAAACATTTTGTGTAAACAACTAATAATTTTCACGGTAGCAGTGTATAATAAATTCTTCTCCCTGCATATTTTGTATATCTGTTATGAAACCACTCATTCTTTGCATACAAAACAAGATATCATTTTCAACCTAGGTTTTGAATCTTCAAAGTATATTTTCTAAACCACAAACCTAATTTTTTCTTTAGGCTGTAGTCTGTGATTCAGAAAGCATTGCCTTGACATGACCTCTTTGCTCATCATAGTAAGGCTTTTTGATTCATAAACCACCCTACTAATGTGGTTTCCAGCTAGCAATAGCCTCAGCATGGAGGACTCTGTGGCAGAGCTACATTTTAATGTGGCAATCCGTGAGAAAGGCAAATGTTAATTAGCCATGTGCTCACCCCCAGAAATGCCAATGGCTCCTGAGTTACACTGCTGAATGATTCAGAGAATTCCTTGGCTGCATACATTTTCACTGTTGCAGGAAAAAAATTAATGCTGTCAAAAGAAGATGGTCACCCATTTGATGTTATGGTAGCAGTTGTGGTGTAGGTAAGTTCAACAAATATGTGGTGGCATGAGTGTGTTAGAGTGTGTATATGTGTGGATAGGGTCTATGACAATGGATCGAATAGCAAAAAGATCGAACAGCAGTAAGATCGAAAATGCCATTCATAGAAATCCATTTGTGTCCCCCACACCCCCCGCTAAATATACTCAGAGATCGCACTACAGTGAGTAAAGGGCAAATTTTCCAATTTTCACTGTACCGTGATCACAGAAAACGGATTTCTATGAAAGGCATTTTCGGTCTTACAGCCATTCGATCTTTTTACTATTCGATCCATTATCATAGACCCGTGTGGACATATGTATGTCTGTAGGATCGTGAATGAAGCTGCATGAATGTGTGTGTGTGTGTGTGTGTGTGTGTGTGTGTGTGTGTGTGTGTGTGTGTGTGTGTGTGTGTGTAGGAGGGTGCCTCGCCTTTGGCAAAGCGATGCATGGGCTACTACAAAGAATACTACTATCATTAGGCCTGATAGCACTAGCGTCTTGTAAAGTGAGATTCAGAGTCATGCTAATGAGTGGATAATGAGCTCCTTCTCATTACAGACATAGCTGTCTCTAAAGTGCATTTTCTCACCATCATGGAAATTGACCTACCTGTGGCAATGTCTGTGCATAGTGAGCCTTTTTCTGAATCCTAGGCATAGCTTTTTTGCTGAAAAGTCTGCAAATATAAAACAAAATTTTCAAACTACAGAATTATTTGCAGAGTCAGAGCTGTATGTGATTCACCCAGTCATTATTCCAAAATTCACGTAAAAAAGGCGCACGCAGATTGCAAAGTGTCTGCGCCATCCATTCCATTTGGTATCCCTAAAAATGTTTATCCTTTCTTCTGGATCTTTAATAAAAGTCTCCTAATGCACACTCAGTAACTTTTTAATTATTTTTTGCTTCAAATGTTTCCACTCTAGTACACAAAAAGTCTCCTATTTTTCACCGATAAGGTTTATTCTGCCAAAACACAAAGACTTGAATTGAACAATTTTGAGTACTGTGTTTTGAAGAGTGTGATTTTCTCAGAATTTGTTAAAGAAAGAAGATGAGTAGCTGATTTTTTTGTCCGTATCAAGCATGAGCCTTTTCTCTGGGAAAGTTTCACCAAGGGGTGATTATCTTAAGTAGCTGGGAGTGTGTGGGATGCTGATCTTCACACTGGGGGTCTGGACATTTTGCCCATGCATTACTAATTTTGGACAAATGCTTATTTGTGACCTTCTGGTCACAGTTTCATTCATTCATGGGAGAATGTTTATTATGTTTGGGAGATCCTTTTCACTGGCCCAAATATTTGAACTTCTGTATTGGGGAGATTTTTTGGCATTTTGGTTGACTTTTTTATTTGCTGGAAATCAGAACGTCTTTCACTGTGGTGTTAAACTCCTTGTAGTGAGAGCAATACAACTTGAAATTATGCTTAGCATAACAGTATCATATATAAGTGTCAGATATGCAGTGTATATTTAACATTTTCCCAACCCTGTCACTATGATGTTAATATACATTTCTGTAGAGAATTTTCATAACTAGTTATTATTTCAAGATCTGAGAGAACTATATATATATATATATATATATATATATATATATATATATATATATATATATATATATATATATATATATATATATATATATATATATAATATATATATATGTGTAGATATATATATATATATATATATATATATATATATATATATGAAATATTTTATGTGAGAAGCTTAATATATACTCATTTTATGGTATTTATCTGTTGTTTCTTTCTAATGTGGGCTTTCTCATATAAAAAGAAATAACACACTTAAAACAGTTTTGTGAAAAGGCCTGTCTAGCACTGCCTTCGGCAAGACCCTTTGTAACAATGCTAATGGACTTGCTGCACTATTCGCATGCTGTGTACTGTGTACAGAGAACCTCACACTCTAGCATGCATCATCTGTACTGCAAACAAGAATATTAACCAACAAATCAAAATGGGAAAAGGAGGCCTAAAAATGGTATAAAAATATACAATTTATTGATTGCTTTCATCTCAGCAGAGACTTCATCAGAATAATGCCACAACCTCAACCACACATACATATATAAATATATATACCTTAAAACATGCCCATTGGTCAATATGTTAATTCAATTGCACTTAAAGTTGTATCCCCCTTGTTATATTTATTGTAGTTGTACCTTGAACCTTTATTTACCCTATGGTGAAAATAATCATTACAAAAAACAACAATGCATATGCATATTGTGTTTAATAAAAACTCCTTTTACAACTTCTTAGCCTTAAACTGTAACACTGGTAAAACTGATGTACTTTCATTTAAAGCGGATGGAAAATTTGCCCTTAATCTAAGTTGCCACGTTAATTCTCTAACATCAAAGAGACATTTTCAGTCCCTCCCCCTGGTATTTTGAAGAACAGGTCCCAAAATACCAAAGTAAAGTTTTCAAAAAGAATGGCATGCGAGTATGTGTTTGTACAGAGCATTCTTCTCATTTTTGTTGGCAATATCATATAAATGCTCATAAATACACGTTTTAAAAGCCTGTTCTGTTTTGCCAACATAAAATGTCAAACATGCAGATCATTTTGTGAGATAAACAACTCCTTGGGTGTTACAATTTCCCCTCTGGAAAAATAACTGCAAATTTGTTATATTATCCAAAGCCATACTTTGGTCACGAGAAATATAAGCACATTGTTTACAGCACCCACATCGAGTTGTACCATTATTCTCTCTGTCCACACATATTTACTGTCAAATAACCTTTTAAAATTAGGTGCTGTTTTATATATAAATTTAGGTTCACCCACAGATATTTCTAAAAATAATGTGTTGACTTTAAAAATATTCCAGCTTTTCTTAAATATTCCAGCTTTTCTTAATCATCTCTTTATTTCCTTTAGAACAATTGTTATACTGTATAGTAAGCGCTCTCTCAAATTTTGCTCGTCTTTCTGTGTTATTGCTAATACTTCAACCAACACCTAATAGGGGTACATATGTTCCCTCATTCCTTATATACTTTATAACATATGGGCTCTACAACATTATGGATAACCTCTAACTAAAAACATATCCTTCGGCTTCTTTAATTCATCCCATACATCAACTTTTTGTGAAGTCATTCCAGTAAACTTAATGCATTGTCCTCTCACTATCATTTGTGAGCGAAGATGGCAACTATTAAAATGTAAATACGACTTACAAAAGGTTGACTTTCAATACATGTTTGATTTAAATCCATTTGCAGTGTGTGTGTAATGGTGGTATCCAAATAGTTGACACTGTCACCATTGTAAGAATACATGAAATGCAGAAAGCTGGTGGAACTATTCCGGTTCTTTTTTTCAGGACCTCTTCTTCCTTACCTTGTCTAGAACTATGTACACTTTCCTTACTCCTGATATCATCCCTCCTACTGCGGCCTTCAGTATCCTACACTTCAAGCAAGCAGTAATCATATTTATTTATTTAAGTTTGTTAACTGGGTTAGATAACTGGTACAAGACTCTTTCAGCTTCTTCCTGGTCCATAAATCAAAATGACTTACAAAAGGTAACAAAGAGAAAGCATAAAATAATACCAAGAAACATACAAAAATAGCAAACAAAAATAGTTTGTAATACAATATGTATGAGATTTCAGAAGACAAATTTAACAGTCTTAAGTTGATTAAAGTTAATTCCCCATTTCTGGCCCTTCACCCTACTGTCTAGCTGTCTGTGTGAAACCAAGTCAAAGACCTTGGTGAAGTCCAGGTAGACATGTCTTACTGGTACTCCCTTATCAAGTTCCGTTGAATGGGGATTGACTGCCAGGTTTTTCTGCCCAAGAACCTTTGCTGTGTGCTGTCCTGGAGATTGTGGTCCTCTAGAGGAAAGAAAACAGCCTTCCCATCAGGATTCTTTCACTGACCTAACCCAAAGGAAATCAGTAACATGACTGGTTACTTTTCCTGGCAGCTATTTGTTAGTCAACAGTTTTATAACAAAATGTTTCACAGTATATGTTCATAGATTCATAGGTGTTTACTAGGCTAATGACCACAAGGGCCTTTTTAAGCCTAGCCATGCATCCCAAATCTCTGACAAGTTCTGATACCCTTGATAAGTGTAAGCATGGGCCTGGGAGATGATCGATTTACAGGTTACCCAGGTTACCTGTTTGCATTAGAGACATAGGTGCCAAATCAGGGATGAATTTCCAGTTTCCCATCCAATTTTCCAAATTGCACTTGAATTGGGTTAGGGAGGAACTCTGCTTCACATGGATAGGGAGCCTGTTCCATAGACAGGGTAGTCTCTGGGATACATACCTATCTATCCAGCAGGTCCTATTTATATCACAGGCAAGATTTAAGTCTTTAGAATCGGTAATTCTGGTACTGTTTGTTTTGTGGATATGCATGTCCAGCAGAGTGGGGTCTGACAATGCCCTGTATGCCAGGCACAGATCTCCCCTCAAAAGCCTGTAAGAGACAGAATACAGGGAAAGGGCCTTGAGGCGGTCTGCATAGGACATATTACTTATGCCCTGTATTCTTTTAATGAGGAATCTCTGTGGACATTCCAGTTGTTGGATATGCTTGGTTAGGTACATACCAAAAGGGGCATTGTACTCAATGATAGGTCTGATGAATGCAGAATACAGTGGAGCAATGACTTTCTTGGATTTAGATGCCATACCTTTGTTTATAAGTTGTGCAACATAGAATGATTTCCTCACCACTGCAGACATGTGATGATCAAAGGTTAGATTACAATCTATGTGTGTCTCTTAAGTCCATGACTACTGGGTCAACTCTAATATTAAATTAAGGCATTTGTTTCAAATCAGCAAAAACAAACAGGGCTTATAAAGTAATATATTAAATGTTATCCTGGTGTCCTCAGTAAAGTTTTTCCGGTCTCCTTATAGTAGTTAATCATGCACCGTTTGAAGCCGAATGGCTAAAATATTTGTTTCAGATCTCTTTCCTTAATATAGAGTTGTTAAGCAGTAGGTTACTGCGCTCACTTCTAATAAATTCTCTTTGCACTTACATCCATTAACTGCAGAGTTGTCTTACTTCACATAATTGTACTATCAGTTCAGTTTTTATAGTCTTAACCTGTTGGATGGCTTTTAGGCAGAAGTAAAATAATATTTTATGATTATCTTCAAAAGGAATTTCAAAAGGAATTACTTAAACATTGATAGGCTGATAATGTTTCACAGTATAGTGAATCTGTTTTATGCTTTGAAATATTATGCTTTGAAAACTGCTGGGGTCCATTTGGCATGAAATTAAATTCCTTTCTGCCTTTGGTTATTTCTGTACATCTATAATAGCTAAATCAGAGATGCTGAATACATTCTGTTCCTATAATAATTTTATCCAGAACATGACTTGCAACATTTATAACATTTGAAATACTTAAAATATAGGAACAATTGATAAAATATAGTATACATACATACATACACACACTAATGAAATCAGAAAAAAATCACAAATAAGACATTAATAGTGGGTAATAATGATCATTTTAGTTATATATTTATACAGTTGCTAGGATCTAATTTATATTATCAGATATCACTCTAAATTAGAATGTCAATCTTCTAGAAAAGTCTTAGCAACCACCTAGGAAAAGCTTTTGATTTTATTAATTGAGGGTATCTGTGGTTAGTTTTGAAGTGGTTTAATTTCCCTTGTGGATTTATTAAGTCTATCTTGACATACTTCTTTCTGGCTTAATACAAAACGTAGGCTACCTGTTGTGGAACAGGTTACCTTATAAGCTCTCCAAACTTGGTCGAGTTGCTGTTTCTCCCTGAGGCCAACAAGTAATAACAAAAGGAAAAGCCTTTTTTGCTCAAAGTAATTCTCTGTGGTATTCCTGTAAGTATTTTACAGACAGCTAACCAGAGTAGAATATACACATTCTCAAAATCAAGCAAGAAAAACATGAAGCAATCCTTCTTTGAACTTTAAGCTGTCCATTTTATTCAAAGTAATGAACACTTTTCTCTATAAGGACATCATCAGATACAATGTTCCTTCCTAAAAAAAATACAATTTTAGTTGTTTAAATAACCGTAAACAAGGGGGTGTGGTGGAAAACAGCCCTTATGATTGGGACTATGGTCCTGATTGGCTTAGTTGGGCCTGCTGGTTGGAGGGGAGGTCAAGTCCCTAATTAGAATAACAGTCATACAGATTGGCTAACAGGCCAGCTGATTGGATAGGTCAAGTTCCTAACTAGAAAAAAGTTATTTATTTATTTACATTATTTTGCCAGGAAATTCCAGCTGGACACAGGACCTTTTTCAGCGGAGGCCTGGGGAGAAAAGCTCCACAGAACAATAAATGAGTAGCAGAGTACATGAAGAACAATTAAATATACATGCAATAGCAAATAATGCATGCTGCAGCAAACATTAGATATACATACAGTATGAAACACAGTAATGAACATACATACAAATATCTAGCTAGAGGTTAGGAATAAAGGTATGATGTATATACTAAGCTCAAACAGATACTTTTTTAAACTCATATACCTAAATCTTGTATACAAATATTGCACTAAACTCAAACAGATTTAACGCAGATGCTCCACACGAAGGTGGAACAAGCTAGAAGGGCTAATGGGATGGAAGGGGAAAATAGAGAAGTAAGAGAAGAGACTGAGTGAGTAGTATACGTGGTAGTGAGAGGAAGCTAGGTGTAAGTCAGTTGGATATGTATTTGGAGTTGAGATGAAGTGAGGTAGTTAAGCATGTTATAACAGGTCTGAGAGACTGAGTGAGGAGGGATGTGGAGGGTAAAGGGTGAGCCAGAGCCTGCAGAGGAAGGAAAGCAATGATCAGACAGGGTGAGGCAGGGTGGCTAGGGGAGGGGAGAGGTAAAAAGGAGGGTTATTAGTGGAGATTGGTGCATGGGCATATGGATTGACTAATAGTCAGGCCACCTGATTCAGAAGAAGGAAAAGTCCATAATTAGAATAAGATCAATGAAAAAATAGCTGGTAGCTGCCAGAGGTGAGCAAGGTAAAAACTGAACTATGTAGAACAACTAAAAACACCATCACAGACTGCAACATTATTTAATGACAAGATACACATATAAAATGGGTAAAACCCAAACTAATGAAAATGAGATAAAATCCCCTGGTACTTTGTCAATGATAAGCGCTTTCGAAATTAACCTTCTTCAGATCGTAGTGGATGAAATGGGGAAACTCTTAATAAAATCACTTGTGACCAATCAAGAGGTAGCATTGGGCCAACGCCCTCTTCACAGATCAAATCAGGATTTAACCAATAAAAGTACATAAGTATGCATACACCTTCTGTTCTAGCCAATAGTAGGTCTCCTATTCTTCAGTATAGGGCGTAATGGAACTACTAGTATACTTTTAATGAAACAGGCATCACCACTAAAGTTTGTACCAAACGCCCTGTTAAAATGTGAGTCAGATACCTCCCCTACTGCTTTGTTAAACAAAGTAAAAGATCCTAATCCTAAAATCAGGGGACATTTTTTCCTGCCTACCAGTACAAACTTCTTCCCTTGGTTTCAAAATCAGGGTTCTAGGGTAACCTCTTTCTACAAACATCTTCTCCAAAATACCCCACCCCTCGATTTTAGGATTAGGATCTTTTACTTTGTTTAACAAAGCAGTAGGGGAGGTATCGGACTCACATTTTAACAGGGCATTTCATTAAAAGTATACTTGAGAAAGAATGGAATACATTTGTTGAATTTACTGATCTAGATATTTTTAAGGATCAGCCTTTGAGGGTAATCTTTAGGAAGGGTCATAACATTAAAAATTTGTTGGAACAAACTAACTATAGGCAATTTGTTTCCCATAAAAATGTTGGTACCTTTAGATCTGGAGCTTGCCATCAGTGCCCCCATATCATACATGATGATAGTATTTTTATTAAAACAAGACACAAAATGTTGAACAGCAGGACATATACCAACTGTAATTCTTCCAGTTTATTATACTTGACCTTGTGTGATCATTGTGATGGATTTTATGTGGGGAAATCTGAGAGGCAATTGAACCTCAAATTTATGAGCATTTAAATGATGATAGAAAATGCAGTTCTAAGAATGCATTATTTAGGCACACCTTACAATGTGAGAGGCTAATTTAAAATTTTTTGTCATTGAAGTGCTACCCAGGGACATAAGAGAGGGTCCCTGGGAAACCAGATTAGAGTTTAGCGAAACTTATTGGCAGGTAGTCCTGGAAGCAAACAAGTATCTGGAGGACTTAATGACCATATTTCCTTACTTCCTTTATTAAAGTTGAGGTCTGCCAAGCTTTAACTTGTATTATGGAAATTTGGCTTTATTTTATTTTTTATAATGATTTTTCAACACTAAACTATGGTTAACACTGTTCATTTGTATAGATATATGGTTTTTATAAGCTTTGTATACATGATTGCATCTAGCATTATTAATAGCTGCTTTATGGTGCATATGCTTTTAAATTTTAAACAAGGGTTTAATTGCTTGTAATGTGGGTTGCTATTTATTGATGTGAATTTACTTTTTATTTCATCTGATGAAGTCTGGGAGGCACTTGGATGAAAATGCATTTATTGCATTGTGAGCGTTTAATTATTTTAAGTTCTCTTTGCCAATAAACGAGTGAATAGTAGTCTTGTGTCCTTCCTGACTGGTCCAGCTCCACATGTTCCTTGTTTTCACTTTCTAGACTTTCTCTGTGGGTTTTTTTTTTTTTTTGGTATTCTAATGAGGGATGTGAACTCCTTCCAAATGCCTATGAATTATATTCTAATGAGGGACTTGACCTCCTTCTGAATCAGCTATCATAAGTATTACTACTACTTCTTTTCGGCTTTTCCTGGTTAGGGGTCGCCACAGTGGATCACCTGTCTGCTCATGATTGGCAGTGGAGTTTTACAGTGTTGAGTTGCCAGCTTGGCACCCAACCTTCCACAGAAGGCACACAAACACACAGATCTAGTGTCAATTTTGAGTGTCCAATCCACCTACAGCATGCCTTTGAGATGTGAGAGGAAACTGGAGCATCCGGAGGACACCCACACAACCACAGGGAGGACATGCAAACTCCACACAGAAGGCACCCCAGCCGAGGATCGAACCAGAGAACCTCTTGCTGTGAAGGTGGCAACGCTAACCACTGCACCACCGTGGCTGTCCAGCTATCATAAATATTACACAGTTAACAAATCTTGTTACTATTTGGAGGGACATTGCCAGATTCTGTGGGCAGGATGCAGATTCTATTACAAAGATTATTACCTGCATTAATGTTAGGGTCTTTATTACTTCCTGAGATTTCTGGATCACCATCTACTCCCTATGCTGTGGAATAAAATCCCGGTATATGTGAGGCAGAGCACCTCGCTGGCCTTGTTCAAGAGAAATCTTGACCAATGGATGGGAGATGATATACCCAGGATTACCCTAGTGTCACTGTCTCAACAGAGGGCAGCACAAAAAAATATGGGTAGTTAGTTATATATGGGGTAAAGGTGCCGTACAAAACAAACTATGGGCTGTAAATGTAAATGCCCTCGGGCAGATAGCCTAGTATGAACCTATGAACCTATGAACCTACAGCTTGTAGATGCCTGTTGCTGGACTCCTTATAACAGTCTAAAATTCAGATATTGTGAGTTGGTTGTATTATTTGTTGTGCCCAGATAAGTGACCTATATCACAAATTTCTGGGATGTTCCTTCTCTCAGAAGATATGGAATGCATGTCAGTTATTGCCATCTACAACATGGGTCATCCATGTTAATTTATCTCCCCAGTTTTGATTTCTCTGTTGGCAAACAGAAAATGTCACATATTTTTCTTTTTAAGTGCATATATTGGAGCTTTCTGATATGGCTGTGTTGTTCATTAAATCTGAATGATTTAACAAGCTTTTTTTTTTTTTTTTTTTTTTTAATTTAGCCAGTGATTCATCTTTGTTTTGTATACGGATGATTCTGGAACATCCAAGTCCCCTCCTTTGTACTAGCAATCTTAATGAGTATTCATCATTTGTTAGTCATTGTGGTGGGGAGCTTTAAGAGAAGTGGCTAAAGCTATGCATAGATGGGATTGTTACCATCATATTATATATCCTCTGTTGCATTGAAAACCCCCATATTTTCTGTTTTTCTGTATTGAGTATTTTATTTAATTGTAGTACTTGCAGATTACAGATCTGTTTATTTTAAAAATTACCTTAGACATGTGCTGCTTGTTGTTGTCTGCTTTTAAACACTGCTATGTTATTATGAACATTGTTACTATGGATTTTGATAGTTGTTTTATAGTTTGGAAATGTTATGACTGTTTTATAGTTTGGAAATGTTATGACTGATGGGTACAGCACAGAGATCAAGTAGCCGTTTGTTTTACTGTTTTTCAATTTAAAATAAAACGTCTTAGCAGACAACGACTGGTGTTTTGTTTCAAGTTAGTTTCACTATGACACAGCCTTACAACTGTGATTGAGCAAACACCCTCATACCTTTACAAAGTATCAGTTATTCCATGAGGGGTCAGAAATTTAAAGGTAAATTAAAGCTTCACTGATTAACTTGGAGGACAATTGCCTCCAGTCTGCAGAAAGCTATCTGGCAAGCATAAAGCTAACAAGGGAGGCTTGGTATAATGGTTAAGGTGCTTGCTTTCCAAGCACATGGAACAGGGTTTGAATCTCAGGTGGGATAACTGGGCTGCATTAAAATTTGTATCAGATGAAGTCTCTGTAATTTTGGAATACTGAGACGAAAGCACTTATATATTTTATTGTTTATTAAATAAAAAAACATGCTTGGTGGTTTTTAAGAAGTGGTCTGCCTCCTCTACACTAATTTTTGTGGATTTATTCGCCGGATAATTAGCTAAATTTAAAATGACCCACAAGGGCAGTTAGCCTACTACTGACCTATGAACTTAATACACAAGACAATTATGACCATCACTGATTCATCCATAACCAATGTAAAAGGCAGTCTCACAAAATCAAAACTAAACACACACTTCTTGGGAATTTTGTAACACTTTTGGAAAGAACTCAATAACCTTGCCTGGAGAATTAATTACATTTCACACTCATCTCTCTGACCAAATCACTAATGGAAAACATGTAACCATCAACAAGCAAATCATTCAATGCCTTTGCAGCAGTTTGTGTATCACAGTGCACATCTAACATGTGGTCTCTTTAGTCCTCCTCATAAACAGCAGAAGAAATTGTTTTTTGGCTCTTCTTCTGATCTTCATTTCAGCAATACCTCTCTTAATAACAAAAAGAAATGGAATAGAAAAATCCAAAGGGAAAAGTGATCCTTGACTGCCAATGTTACTCAAGAAAATATAGCTCCTGATAATACAAAGACTGAGAAAAAAATGAAACAAATCATATCACTATGTAAGTAGAATGTCAGGTTGATAAATGTATATTTGGTCCCTAAGTTCAACTGGGATTTCCATGTTGTAGTTAGAGATGTTAAACTGAAGACTGTATGTCTCATGCATGTCATAGACTTTCTAGATGGCCATGGCTGCACTAAATCTTCTAAATGACAGGAACAGTTGCCATTGTGAATCTGAGAATAATGTTAGTATAGAAAGACAAATGAAAGCAAATGTAGGAAATGGGTGTCAAAGGTACAGAAACGGAGATACTATTCAATGACCTGCTTAGTGCATAAGAATGTAATAACCTGATTAATTTCCACTGCAGCATATTAATAATATTGCCTTAGCTGCAAGATTATTTTTTTCAGGGCTTTGAAAACAGATAACAACATTACTACCACAACACCTGCAAAATTCTCACACAGAAGCATAGCAGCCAAATACACTTCTGTCACCTCTTGCCAAAATTATCAAAAAGGCAGTGGTGACTGTGCTGAAGTCCATATTGAGGACCGTAACCTGCTCAGTGACCATCAGCTTAGGGCACAGCATTGCTAGTCATTACTGACAGCATATGCAAGATTGATGGACCGTGGAGAACTTACTGCAGTGTTTTTTGTTGACTTCTCTAAAGCCTTTGATTTAGTTAAAAATGTAAGGACCTTTGAAAACCTAACTGTCTATGGTTTCAATCTTACTGTACTTCCTTGACTGTTTAGCTATCTCAGCAGTAGATATTTCTGAGTGTAATAAGATTTGTTCTCAACTCTATTTGCTAAGTGCTAGGGCTCTGTTAGGGTCGATGCTACGACATCTGCTTTTTACCATTGTAGTAACTTGTTGGCATTAGCTTTTTCAGCATGCTAGTATTCTTATGTCTGGTGATGACAGGGTTATCTGGACAAGCAAAAGCTCACTAGCTGGTATATGCAATACAGGGAATTAAAATCTAATTAATCTTTGTCAGTGTTTGCATCAACTAGATTACAATATTTACTTTAACAACACCAAAAGCATGTTTTTTGCCACTCAGAAATGCTTAAGTAAACTCGATGATATTTGGCATATAGCTAACCACATGGTCATAGTCTTGAGAACACAGTATTATAAGTACCCTGGAGTATGAATGGATCCCTCTCTTCCATTTGTCTTGAATATACAAAATAGACTTAAAAACACCTCCCCCCTTTCTAATAATTCCATAGTTAAGCTGCCTTTTCTTTTCATTATTTTAATTGCCAGACATTACAGTTATTACATTACTGTATCTTTTCAATGTTACATCTCTCTTTTCTATCTATATGTCCATTTCTAATGAATATTCAACTCTTTATATACCTATGTATGCTATGTACATACTCTGTTTCTAAATGATGTTTATGTAAGCTATTGAATTTTTTTCTCATGTATGTACACTTACCTATATTTTGTATTCCTTCTGATCTCATGAAACTTTATTTTATGTACACATCAAAACTATTGTTAAATGTGAAGCTTTTTCTCCCTGGGTCTCCACTGAAAATTGTTTTTATCCCACTCAGACTTTCTGGAAAACAAAGATAGACAGACAGATAAATTCATATCTATTGTTCACATGCTGCAAAGGTTGTAAACCTCTAGTCAGAAGAACAGAAAGCGACCTTGAAAACAGAGTGCATCATCAAACTCTGGAGTATTCTTTCCTTGTGACCTCCTCTTCCTTCAAAGGTAAGTGATGGCAGATCACCCAGGGCAAAATCTGCAGGTTTGTGGCTGGTGCAAAAAAAACAGTGTACCAGGGTAATCACAACAAACATGAGAGACTAGCTACCTATTCACCTAATCAGCAATTCAAAATGAGTCATTATAGACGTTCAGTCATGTGACTAGGATCCCAAGATCAGTTGATCTATATGTAACCTGCTCGGCTATCTATTATTCAAGGAATTTTCTATGTAGCTACAAAATGGAGGTTCCTGTCTTACCAATATAAAGAAACTGCCTAAGGTGAGATCATTTGCCATACATGTAAGGAGGCCGACTACTACTAAGGTGTTGAAAATTACCTTTAGAAGTTCTAAAAATTCTACCATCAGTTATGGTTTTGGGCCACACCTGTAAAATTCAATGTGATAGCCGTTAAGAATATATGAACTGTATGCACAGATAATGCTAACAGTGTTAACCTAATAATGTTATTTAGTGATTATATGCAGTGATTATGATTATCGCTTACATTATTTTATTATTTATTGTCTGTGCTTTTAATTTTTAATCTTTATTGTAACTATATCATGACTGGAATAGGCCCCAGTGCTACAGTCAACTTATGTGTAAAATACTTGACGAGTGGATGTGTAACAGAAAATACACCCCTGGGATCACTTCACTGGCTCTGCTTGACAAAGGATCAGTTAATTAATCAATGGGGTGGCGAAAGCTGACACACTCTGGCTAAGCTTATAAATGCCCGCAGGCAGATAGCCTAGTACCTACCTATGAACCTATAAAAAAATAATGTAGATATAATAGCAATCATACCTCTCAGCCTCTTAGTGCAAGAAATCTGGACAAAACCTGGCATAATGGGGGGACAAAGGCCCACAAATAGGGACAAATTTTAAGTATTGCTGTTATAAACTTAAAAAGTTGCTAGAATAACAGGATTTGAGTTAGCACACATTTTCTGAAGGATGCGAAATTTGAAACTCAAATACATGTCATTATTTACTGACTTTAATCCCAAGGTCTTTCCAATGATTTGTGAAAAAAACAATTTTTAGGAGGAGCAGACCAGAAATATGAGGCAAAAATCTGGACAGTTGAGAGATATGAAGCAATGCATAACATAACACATAGACTGGAGTTCTGCATACACTTGTTATGCAGCTGTGTAAATTGCAACCTATGAATGAAACAGAAGCAGTAACTCCTATCATACCTCCAATGTCTGGTCATCACCCAAACCATTTTACTGTCCTGTTCTGTTTTGTGACCATTTATTGTCTAAGTTGCATTTGTTGTTAAATACTTTCAGAGCTAGTTATATGACCATCTTCTTCCTTACATGCATATTATAAAGGATTTTGATCATAACTGGTTTATTATGTGTTTGAGACATGGAGGGCAAGAAATTAATCTCAAAAGTGAAGCTTGAAAGGTGATTCTTGGCCTCTATATAGACAGCACATAACTAAAGGCTATGATCAGAGACTCAATCATAATTTTTTGTAGTGCATGGACTTGTATCTGTTCCATGTTATACTAATTACAGGGGGAAAAAAACGTTAGGCTTTCAAAGCCATAAACACTTGCCAAGCGCTATCAGAAAGACAGTGTAACAATGTCCTTTTATGTTTACACTGACCTCATCATGCTTTTCAAATGTCCAGATTTTCACAGAATGTCCAGATTTGTGCCTTATATGTTTGGTCTATTCCTCATAAAATCTTCATTTTTTGGGGCAAATCACTGAGGATTGAGCTCACTAAATGACATACATTTGAGTGTCAGACTTCGTATCCTTCAGAAAATGCAGGCGAATACACATCTTGTTATTCTAGCTACTTTCTAAGTTTATAAGAGGAAGGGACATCTTATAAGTATGAACAGCAGGCAGAAACAAATCTGTTTTTTATTCTGCCACTGTCTTTTGCCGGTCAGTAGTGGCAGGTTTGACTGCCAAGCACGAGAGCCAACTTTAACAAGTTAAGCGGGGGGTGCTTAACATTTGTAAAGACTGGATCTTGTGCTTTAGTAGCGCTTAACTCATTTGTATTTTTCCAGATGTCAGAGTATAATCACCATACTCCATGCACTACAATTGTATTTTAGTTACCATTGTGTTTTGTTCAGTACTGTTACTTTAGAATAGTTAATGCTTAGTGTTACAAATAATACCAAGTACATCTGGAATGTAAACAGTATGTATTTTCTTTTGTTTTTATCTAGGTTGTGTTTTTTACAGATCTGTGTTTAAAACTGTACGTAAAATTAATAGCAATCAAACTGTACTTCTCAAATACTATGTTTGTTCATTTATCTACTGATTACTTACTATGTTGCTTAAAATAACTTGTCTAATTTGCTCTGCTCAGACACTATCCTGTGCATCAGTTCATAATGCTGATTGTCTCCTCAATATACCTACTTCTGAACATATGTTATTGATAAATATGTATTACCATACTACTGACTGTACTAGTCTTCTCTGTTGCAATGTGAAAGCTTTCACCCTCGGTTTGGCCTGTAAATAGGCTCTGCCAAGTGGGATTCCTGGTGAATAAATAACCAGTCAATAAATCAATCAATAAATAAACAGAAACAGAAGACAGAATGTGCTCAGGGCAGGAAAAGGGGACAAAAAGCAAGAACTTGGTCTAATGTAGAAGCTAACTTTGATTTAGAAGGGGAGTAAAGGAGACACCCACCCACCACACATACACACACACACATATATATATATATATATATATATATATATATATATATATATATATACATATGTATAGATAGATAGATGTAGGGAGAAAGAGAGAGCTACAACTTTATTGTTCGTTAGGAAGAGCATGGGGGTTATAAAAGTAAGAATGAGGTGGAGGAGGCAGTTGCTCCTAGAAGGAGAAATGGGAAAAGGAGGAGGGAGGGAGAGCGAGATGTGTACTATAAAGAGTGCCTGCATGGTTTAGGTACCTATGGGGACCATGGGGGATTTAGAGGAGGATAGAAAAAACAGAGAAGTAATTCAATTCACATGAGATATGTATTTAAAAATATCAATAAAACTAATAGAAAGTCTAATAAACTTTACAAGGCCATAACGTTTCTCCCAGGTAAAGCTCAAGTCATTACAGCAAACTCTGATATTTTCCTCTTCTTTATGTTCTCCTTACATCTCTTAACATGCATCCCTGTCCTCTGCAATTGAAGTTTAAAGAAGAGTGGTCTCTGGATTCACTGTTGGTCATTGATGCGTGTCAGACCACTGCTTCACTTTGATGAATTTGCACTTGTGTAAATTTAAGAACCACTTAGGGGTAACTCACTTGTGTTTCACTCACAAGGTCTTGTACTTCCCCAGCTGTCCATCATTAACCAATACAATTACTGGGAGGCAACACTCAATCCCCACCCATTTTAAGATTAACAGGCAGTCAGCTGGTCGACATATCTAATGAAAAAAAAAGTTGATATTTCTAAATTTTCCATAGTTTTAGGCAAACAGTATAAAATATATCTTTACAGTTTCAGATGTATTCCCAATAGAAACTTTGCAAGAACAAGTTAAAAGAATACCTGCCCAAGAAATTGGGACTGCAAATCTGATGCCACCTAAGTGTTATGCATCAGGCTACTCTACCTATCATAAGCCTCAGGTATCCAAACTTCTTATCATCAGTCCCCAGGAATATAATTCACATTTATTTTATATTAGGACTGTGCAGTTACAGACATCTGTCGTTTTACTATAATCTATACAGTTTAGCTCCTAGTATTAATACAGATTGCCCATGTCTGCATTGAGGTACCAGTCATTTCAAGATTATGTTCTGGTCTCGTCTGATATGCCTACATTTTACTGTATAGCAGATCCAATAACAGCACTGCAAACTGGTCATGAGGTGGGGGAGAAAAGAAATGTTGTCTAAATACAAAATTCAAACAATCTCAGAATGATGGCTTACCTTAGCCCAGCTTTCATCCCAGAAGGTAACATGATTTTCACAAGACAAATGGGTAGAATAAAAAAGAGCCATTAAGGTAAAGAGCTTTGCACTAAAAATTGGGATGTTCAAAATACCTGTTTTGAAGAGATATGAAAACAAACTTTCTTACTGCAGAAATATAAAGCTTGATTAGGCTAACATCAGGCACTCAAGTGCTGTTAAGTCAGCTGTGACTTTCTAGGTACAGTGAATTCCTCCATAAATCTGATTTTTTTTGGAACCTTATATAGTATAATTCTTAAAATGACAAACATCTGTTCAAAATTCTGTTACTCATGACATGAAAAAAATTAACATTTTTAAATCTTAAAACTTATAAATAATAAAGTTTTACATACCTTTAACCTTTGTAAAATGACATCTTATCCCGGATACGTGGACAGATGAAGTCCTTCCTGTACAGGCAAGCAACATCATAAGGCAATAAAAAAGAAAAAAATATATAAAAGCAAATGGTGCTTTTATTTAATAAACTGCAACCCCTCAATATGTTGACTGCTTCTTTTTTACATTTATTAGTTCAAGTGTGTATCAAGCTAAGTGCATTCTGAAGGTAAATAGGGCACACAAACCTAAGAGTATTGTTCTACTTTTTTCCATGATAAGTGTCCAAAATGTTACTTTCTTCTGTTTCTTCTTACTGTAAACATCAATACATAAATTTAACAAATGCCAAGTTTAATAGTCCATCATTCCAGCCTTAGGAGCAAAAGTTAGACAAACATTGATGTAATATACACGTCATTTGTTCCCTTTTGCTGGTGACTAGTGATTTATACAAATGTCAAACTGTGGTGGGGTGTGCAGACAGTCAGTATCATGGGATGGACTGTTTATGCCACTGTTATGCTGTAATGGCCACTAAACTAAGATATTGCTTATAGGGCTAGGTGGCACCTATCCCTATTAACCCGAATGTCATACCAGTGACCTAGGTGTCGGTCTACTTCAGCTGTTCATATGGCTAGCACTGACCATAAATCATGCATATTTATTAAGAGAAACAATGTGCAAGTGAAAGAAATATAGGAATAACTATCAGGCAGAATAAAGTCCAAAGTCTGACTTTTTTATTGTAATATAGATGAAAATGCATCAAATATCAAATGCTCTAAATAGCTCTTGTGTTTTTTGGCTCCCAAAAATGTAGTACCAACGTACAGACAAACTAAAAAGTCATACTGACAATTTATCATCCAGACATAACGTATTTACCATTTTTATAGCAACACAACAGGATAACACTGACATTAAAGCTCAGCTAATGAACAGAACTCTTTGTTCCCTTTACTACTACAAATTGCAGTTAACTCATCAAAAATGTTATTGCAATTTACACCTTCACTGATTAGCAGTGCATACAGACAGGACTCTCTGTTCCTTTACAAATGGCAGAATTTACTGAAGAAACTCTGCCAAGAATACAAATCATTAAAATATAATCAAAAGCTGTATCAGTACTTGAGAAAATATCAAAATACTTGTCAGTGAAGAGTTCTGCTTGCATTAACTGATATAATTAATGCCACTAGCGTTAGAACTACTGAGCCAATTCACAGATTGTTTAATTCTACCTTTAAAATGCAATAATGTCTAGCTTCAAATGAATAATACATATTCGAAGAAGGAAAAGAAAGTGGGACAGAAGATAGGATAAAACATGCCTTTGGTGAGTTTTCTGTAAAGATAAATTTATTTTTATGTAACACCTTATAAATAAGCATCTTACAAGTTATTGTTTCATTTCGTTGGCAGGCACCCATCACTACTCTTATTTTTTTTAACAATCCCTTTACTTTTCCTCCAGGCATGTAAGGATATGGTGGCTGCATTTTTCACTGAGTATGTCTTAATTAACAGGCCATTTCAATGCAAAAAGATACAGTGGCTAAAGTCTGCAACATCTGGACTGTGAGCGGCTTGTTGTCACTTTACATAGGGCTTCTGTTTTAAAGTCACTTGTTGTGAACGTTCAATGAAATGGTCCACCTATATGATGGACTCAAAAAATCATATCATATCAGATATGCTTCTTGTATTTGTCTTTGCAAAGAATCACATCATAAACCAGGATTTGATGCAGACTAAATGGAGGACAGCCATTGGTGTAGACATGTCTCTTTCTAATCTCTTTTATCAGAAGTCGTCATTTGGGAATGGGTATACAATCTTTAGTAGCATCATAGTTTTGAAGAATAGACCATAGATTAAAGATTTGATCAGTACATCCAATGTGCAATTCAAAAAAACTAACCATAAATTAGGAATTTTCTAAAAATGAAACATTCCTAATACAATATGCACATAAGACAACAGCACAGACCTATCTACTCCCTAGTTACCGGTATGATTCATCAATTTTCAGTAACCTACAGTCCTCTCAGGTAGCTAAACTGCTGCAATCATGATTAAAGTACAAAGTCTGCAAACAAACACATTAACTAAACACATCACTGTGTGCCATGTGTGGAGCTATCATATTTGCTAGCTTTTTCTCATATTAAGACTATTCACAACATCCTCTATACCACAGACAGATACCCTGCCACCAAAAAATAACTAGTATATCCTCCCAAAAAATGAGCTCATTAAACCAAAACCTAGTACTCACAGAAAAACTTAAATCATAATAGTGACTGTCTATACTCTGTATTTCTAAACTGTAGAACTCCATCCAAGTAAATCTCAAATATATCTCATTACAAATTAAATTGCCCCGATCCCCTTCAATAAACACATCACACCGAATGACGTTTGATGACCTTTATTAAAAACTTCCATAGACATAACTTTGTTAACCAATATTTATTAATTACAACTGTACATAGTATAGCTAATTTTAATCACAGCATAAACATCCATGTAATGTTAAACAGGACAGCATGGCCTCACTCATCCTGACCCAGTAATCAGCATCCATACCTCCACTCGCTTACTATACTTAAGAAACAGTGCCCCATCAATCACTTCATACACCATTTATTGAATTACACATCCAACCAAATAAGCAGTGTCCTTACCTTCCCTCGCTTATTTTACTTATGAACCAGCTTCCCATCACTCACTTCATTTATCACTTACTGAATTAAACATCCAAACCAATAAACATTGTCCTTACCTCCGCTTGCTTATTTTATTTATCAAGCAGCCTCCAACTGCTCACTTTCCTTTCTCAACTTACAGAAATGAACATCCAACATCAGAGGGGGGGAACAGAAGAGGGCATGCCTGTCCCTCTTCTCTGCCCACCAGCCTGACCAGGCTGTTCCCCCTCCCTCCTACCGAATTTTCCAACAACCTAACCACCCATAAAAAAGGGGGTTAAGCCATACATTATTTGGTGTATGTCATCCTCTCTAAAACAAATACCCAAAACCCTGTCATATAAGTACTGAAAGCCACCAATTGACTAAACGGTTAAAATAATCCAATGATCCCTCTCCAATACTAAAATAATAACCATAACTTTGTATAACTTCTGTATAGAAACTAAATTTTCACTTATTCTAACTACCAATATTAACATTGTAATGAGTCCCAAGACATTACCTGCCAAAGGCAACACCGGAACATTAACCCAATGCCATGCAAAACCACACAAGGCCAATTGCCTACCATCATGCCTAACTGCAGCCCTATTTTCCCAGCCAATGTATATATAATAATGACCAAACAAGATTTCCTTTCCAAAATCAATTTAAGAGCAATCCTGCCATCAAATCAACTATCCAGTATAAGCAGAAAGCCATCATGACCATCTTAGCATTTACTGAACAGTCCACCTTCTGAATGACTAAAATGCATCCATAACATAAATGCCACATAAACTGTAACCCTATGAACCTCCATTTCCCAACACCAACCCCTGCAACAAAACCTATCTTGACAATAGCCAAAGTCTGTCAGTCTTCACACTCTCAGCCTACCCTAACTCTTCAAACCAATGAGCTACTGATAAAAATTTTGTAAGTTCTTGCCACCCATGTAGCTGCAGTACTCACATCTATATATTCCTTGACCAAATGAACTGCCTCACTGTGCTTGCAAGCCTGACAAATACTAAATCTTTCCCACCAAACTCCTTCACACAATGCTCTACCATATGCTTTACTTATAAAAGGTGCCCCAAACTCCTGCAGCAAGCCTTTAACCTTAACACAACCTGACACACCTCATCAAACATGAGCAACACAACCCATACCACTGTCATATTAAACAAATGAAAGTGAACCCTAATCCCCAGCACCCACTAAATCTACTCCAGATTAAATTGAAACTCCAAATATTCAGCATCCCCAATTGTCCCTCCTTCCTGCCGTTCAACAAGCCACAAACAACCCCCCAAATTATGCCCTCCAACCCAACACCTCCCATAAGATCTGTAAACAAATGCAAATCCCCTTGACCAATCCTATCCATCTGCCCCAAAGGCCATCCCAGTGAATTGCTCCGAAGGCAGCACAATGGTGAAATGCACCATCTTATTTACCCCTACTCAAGCAACCCAATTAAACCGACTGACATGCAACTTCAGTAACCCAAGAAGCTGAAGAACATCCTTAATCCATTGCTTGTCCCTGGCTTCACCTCAAACCTTTGCTTTCCATTTGTTACCTTTGTATCTGTTCAGGAAGTAAACATGTCCTACATCTGAATCTCAAGCTATGCCTTGCATAAGCCTTCTAACTTCTGCTTAGCCAACAAAATATCCAGTTACACACATGTCCCCCAAAACACCTACCTACCCACAATGCTCCATCAAACCCTATCTACTCAGAAAAGTAGTACCTATACTGAACACCTCCTACCAGCCCAAAGCAGAATTTAAATGGTACACATTACTTGCTCTAAAGACCTTAACCTGATATGAAACATTACTAAAACCTGCTTGAGGGACTGATTTGTCTCCCAGAAAATACCAGGTTTGGAACAAACTCCCACTTCATATCTAACAAACACCTCCTCAGTCCCCTATAAAACAACTGGATGGGTAACTGTAAATTCTCCCCAGAGGTTCCACCCATGTCTCTCTTAAAAAACAATAGGAGCAGTATGTGGAAATAAGAATTGAACTTAGCTAGCTTGCAAGGGCCCTAGAACCAGGGATCTTGTAGCTTCCTATGGTCCTATGATTATTGTGACTCTACCCCACCCGTGGAAACCTCAGACTCTTCATAAACTATCCACAACCATGCATTACCCTGTCCCAAACATACCTCCCCCTCAACTTACCCCCACACTACCTCAAACTGCTTCAACTCTGATGTGCCTTAATGAGCACCAAATAAAGATTACCTGCTACCTCACTGTGCACCACTCTAGCAATCAAAACATCCACACAAGCAGAATCCATTACCTTCCAAATCCATTTCCTTCAGGGCATTGACTGTTGCTCACTCAGCACTCCCCCATCTGTGACTTCATTGTGCACCACCGAAGCGAGCACAACATCCATTGAAGCAACCTCCATCACCTTCCGAGTTCTTTCCTTCAGGTCACCAACCTATGTCCACTCAAGTTCCAAACCTCCACAATCTTTAAAAGAAAAGAGATTAAGCACCTTGCCTTTACAAGAATTGAAACAAATATGAGTCTCAAACCTTATACCTTGTATATATGTGACAAACACCTTATCCGTATGTCCTCCCCCCTTTAATGTCTACATTAAGTCATCTGTCATATATGGGAATCCCAAAGTTTAAAGAAGGGCCTAAGTAATGAGCTAAAAATCTGTCTCTTCTGCCACCTCAGCGCAGCAATGTCCACTTACTGCAAAATAGATGTAAAATACATGCCAGTCATCCTTCTCAATTTCACGGAGGAAAATGTGTAAACAAAGCTACAAGTAAAAGCGGGACAACCCAATATAGGGGCAATTTCTAAAATATTGCTCTTTATAAACTTAGAAAGTCAACAGACAACCAGTGTTATATAAGCATAAGCCCCCACTATTGTTGTTCCAAACTTCTATCATTCCTACGTTAACTCCAGGCTGTAAAGATTTGCCAGTATTTTGCCAGACAACCACAATTTTATGAAAATGGATAAAATTATAAGGCAACCAAAATATGAGAAAATCTGAAGCAACCTCCTGGAGCAAGAATCCAGATAAAGACACAACACAACAAACTGCTGACTCAAAGTAAGGACAACCTTCAAAATGGCCCCACAAACTTAAAAGCTGACAGAACAGGATTGACGTTATCAAGAACCATCCCAATGGTATGAAGACTGAATCCCAAGTGTATGCCACTTCCAAATTTCAAACCTAAATGATTAGCAACTAATTCTCCAGAAAAACACATTTATGAGAAGTATGACCTGTAGTGATACAGCCCCCCCCCCCAGAAAACATTAGCACCTGATCTCTGTAGCACCAGCACCAGTCATTGTTTATAAGTAATGAAGTACAAGGGGCTGTCCCTTGGTAATCAGTGTCAGAGAAATGCATCTGTCTCACACTTTATTAACAGAGGATTCTGAAACAAAGTGCTTTAATAGCCACTTCCACAACTATTGAACCATCTAGTTTGTAAAGCACTACAATTTATAAACTGGAAAAATGAGCCCTCCCATAGTAAAGTACATTCAGTTTGCAGGTGTCTCAGACTTGTTTGACTTAAAGTCATATCATACTAGAGAAGCAAGTTCCTTACCTTGCAAGCAAGCTAGGTAACTCAAGTTATAGAAACAAGTGAAGCTATAAAATACCTCCCAGGGTTTTCCCCTTTTTTTTTTTTTTATTATTATATATAACTGAAGTCTGAGTCAGCTACCAGAAGTTCTGGGAAAATCTCAGCCATCGAGAGATACGCAGAATCCTTTATAAATGCATTCTATGAACACCTTCAGGAATGCATGGATCATGCAATCCCAAATAAAACCAAGACCCAATCCTCCAAAGGTAGATGTCTGTCCTGGTGGACCCAGCCATAAACAAACTATATAGAGGAAGAGGAGGAAACTAACTACATGAGAGCAAAAAAAAAAAAAGGAAGATCATCTCAGAGTCAGTATTAAAAAAAACAAAAAGGCACTAAAATCATCTAGGCCAGCCGAGAGAAGAAAAAATTGCAGGACACACTAAGGGGACAATCACAAGGTTTCTTTTAGTTATGTTGGGGAATTCTGGAATTGAGATGATATGATCAGAATTAAAAAAAAAAAAAAAAAAATACACGACCACAGACATTGCCAACTAGTTCAGCGGAAACCCCCAAAAAAAAAATAAATATCAGCAGCAGCAGTGCCCCTGACATCTCAGATGCAGAGGTAGGCTCCCCCTCTCAAGCAAAAAAACAAACACAAAATGAATGGAGACAGTGTCCCAGTCTCGTCCTACATGAACTCCAAGAAACTAAAAAAACCAATAAAACTAAAACTACTGTTCAATCTCAGCCTTACTACAGGGACCAACCCCAAACAGTGCAGTGCAGCAACAGTGGTCCCCTCTCTGTGGTGTGTGCTCTCACCATCAAAAAAACTGCCCAAATAAGCCTGACCTGCCTAGCTACTTCTAAAGCTATGGGAATCATCATTCATGGACAAAATGGAAAGATATTAGACACTGGATCCTACCCAGTCGGCTTTGTTATGGCAGATCCTGCCTCTTAAACTGGTTGTCACCAAGGCCTTAACGGGGGAAGGTGGTCACACAGCCTACCTGACCCCTCAAAAAGCCTTGAATATATACCCCCTGGGGGCATTATAGATAAGCTCACCAGCTTATAAATAAAACCCTATGTCAGATGATGGGCTGGCTGCAAACTGGGACAGAACCCACCCAGTTAGAATTGAGGAGCCATGTCTCAGACTCAAACCACAAAAAAGTGGCACCTGCTCAGTCCTGGGACCCTCCCCCTCTTGTTGGTATATATTATATATGGACAACACGACAGGGACGGAGGACTGTGGCTGACCAAGTTCGGCAGATGACTGCAAACTGGGCGCCTGCCCACTCTCCAGCCGAATCATCCAGCCTCCTCCAAAAACCTCCCAGAAACAGACAACTGGTGCCACAGAGCCATGGCCAAGCCAAAAATGCCAAAAAGGTCCAAAGTCCCCCTTGCAAAAAAAAGTGCCAACAAATTACCACCACATAGGTGGTCCATTAAGTACAGAAGAAGTAATTAAGTAATTAGGGACCTGGGGACCCAAGTTGATAATTTGACAAGTGTTGACAAAAAGTGGCAAAAGTGGTTAGAAAAACATTTTATAGCCCACCTAATCATCATGATTCATAGGTCTAGATCAGGGGTCTCATCAGGCCCATTCCATCATCATCATCCTTTTGCATAATTGACTTTTGGGATGTATCCATCGAGCTGTGCACATCTTGATGAGTGGATGGGAGATAAAGGTTTTTAACGGGTGTCACTTTCCGTGTGCTGTTGACAGAGAGGCACAGTATACTAACAAAAAAAAAAAGGAAAAAATTTATATAAAAAAAAGTTGAAAGAAAAGCCACACACTCTGGCTAGGCTTATAAATGTATGCCCCTACTGGCTACCAGTAGAATGCATGTGGGCAGACACAGATGGTAACTTGCATATGGTCAGCAGCTACCGAGCAAGCTAATAGAAAGGTGCACACAACTATACTCCTCAACCTATTATAGCAGGAAAGCTGGATAGTGTCATAATTAAAATAAAATGGCCAAAACGGGAGCCACTTCAAATATTACTCCCACAAACGTAGAATGTTGCTAGAATTACAGGTTTGTCTCTAATATGAATTCTCTTTAGAGCATGCAATCTCGAACTCCAATATCTACCATTCACTTCTAACTGTCGTCTTCAATGAATAGCTACTAGTTCACCCAAACCACTTAATCATCATTTCACCACAGCGGATGACTAAAATATGAAGCAAAATGGATGTTCAACAAAATCTGTACCATTGAGGGGTATCCACACACCCACCAACCCCCACTATATGAACCAAGCTAATAGGTAACCAAATAGATAAACCTAGCAGTACTCTTTACATCTTGCCAGCATGTAACCCCTCAAGCCGTTATTACTATCTACCTAACCCTATTCCTGCCATTTAATTAAGAAAGAAACCAAACTAATGTGGGGACAAAGGCCCAAAAATAGGGACATATTTTAAATATTGCTCTTATAAACTTACAGAGTTGCTAGAATAAAATATTTAGTGTAAACATGGATTTTGTGAAGGATATGAAGTTCTAAACTCAAATGTCAGCGATTATGTAATGATTTCAATCTTCAACAATTTGCAGGAAAACCCCAAACTTCATGAGGAACAGATGAAAAATATGAAGCAAAATTCTGGACATTCAGTAAAAATCCCACAGATCATAGTACATGCTACCCTGATGCACCAACCCCAACTGCTGTAACGGTCCCTCGCCACCACCACACATGCATCCAAAGCCCCTACCCTTCAATCTGGAGCAAGAAACAGCAGCTTCACATAGCACATGAAAGGAGGCACAGCCCACAAATCACCAAATCACCAATGAATCCAAACCACATCAGACACCACAAAAACCTAAGGCCCCCCCCACAAAAAACATCCACCCCAGGGCACTTGTCAGCTCCAAACCCACCAGACCAAAGCTGCATGATGGAGAGCATACATAGCCTGCAAAGTTAATATTATGAAGGTGTTTAACAGACTGAGCTACTGAGTCACACACGACTGCCACACTACACCAACACCGGAGGGATGCCACAACACTCGCAAAGACTGCAACACACACCACTACAACCTAAAACACCACCATTGACCAATCAACTCCATATCTGACACTAGAGAGAAAAAAACACTACTAATATGAACACCACCAATGCTCACACTACCTAAACCTTCCGCCTTGAGGATGCACACCACCACCACTCACAATGCACACCTCAACACCAGAAACCAAGCTCCAAACATAATTAACCCACCAACCAACAAATACCCCACAAATAAGTATCACGCACACTTAATTACGCTGGGAAAAACTAACAACCAGCAATCATGCCATCCACATCCACCTCACCGTGATCATGGCTGCTTTCCCACTTCACCCCTTTCATCAATGTCCCACCATTCCTACCTGCTCCACAGTACCTACAGGTCATCTTGGACATCACTTGTCTTAGCAAGTTCATGCCAAAATGTGATTCCTTACCCAGTTACACTTGCAAAACCCCATTAAGCCCCTCCCTACCCTTAATCTCATTTCAACCCAATTATCCCGCATTCCCATTTAGCCCTTTCATCACCCCTACCCTCTTAACACCTACTAATATATTTATCTAGCCACCCTCTGAAGATGTCCCTGTACAAAACTGGTTTGCTACCAAACCTCATTTCTCTTTGAAGATGCAGCTATAAAGCAAATTGCCCAACAGTTGTAACAACCCCATTACCAAGAACCTTTCTTATTCTAAGTCTTATCCTGTTTAATAGTTACATTCTCAATGCAATTATACCTATCAGGATAATAATACTGCCATGTATTCCCATTACTAATTTTACTATAGTAATCTCCTGGTTAATCTACTGAATCTTGCTGACTGGCTAAAATATGCATGTGCACATAACTGCTGTCCGTGTGTTACTATTACTGTTGGAG
>NC_056737.1:688767428-688807428 GCF_019279795.1 Protopterus annectens | reverse complement strand
ATCCTGTTTATTAACCCTCCATCTTTTGAACCACGACAAATGTTCCTTTATATCCCTGCCTCTCAGATAACCAAATTCGCAATAATCACCCAAAAATTGGGCAAAAAATCATCTGTCTTGAGTATATACCAAAACCTATTCAGCACGTCTCTAATCTTAAAACTATTACTACCATAGGTAGTAATAAACCCGATAGTACAGGGATTCCTACTAGCCCTATCCATATCATAACCTGAATTCAAAAGGTCCTGCTTTTTAACTTGACTGGCTGCTGCACCAGCTTGTTTAACTAAGGTTTCTCTATAACCCCTTATTTTAAAACTCCCTTTCATTTTTTTTCTTTTTCAGGTTGAAAATAATTGTCATCACTACAGATACATCTGAGCCTCAGGAATTGGACTTTTGGAATATTCAGAACTGTACGTCTTAAATGGCAACTATCAGCCATAAGTAAGGAATCCTTTGTGAAGGGTTTACGTTAAAGTGTAGTAGCCATGGTGCCATCAATAAACTTTGTAACACTGACATCCAGAAAGTCAATCATAAACAATTCTAGTTTACCCACAAAATGGATGTCAAATTCATTAGTATTCAAATAGCCTACAAAGGAGTTCCACTGACATATATTACCAGATCAAATGCACCAACAATCATCCAAAAATCTCCACACGACCAATTCTCTTCTGAAGGGGTTAGAGTCATCATAAATCAGGGTCTGTTCTAAATAACCCATGAAGAGATCTGCATAAATAGGCACAAACATTGTACCCATGGCTGTCCCTTTAGTTTGCAAATAACACTCATTGCCAAAATAAAACACGTTACTTTCTAACACCAGTCTAGTCAGCATTAATATAAACTCAATCTTTTCAAGAGAGTATACACATGATATTTGTAACCAGTATTTAACTGCTGCAAGACCACCCTCATGGTGTATACTTGTATACAGGGACTGTACATCAAGTGTACCCATGATGGCAGTATTAGAAACCTGAACATCATTTATAATTTTAAGGAACTGAGTAGAATCCTTAATACGTACTCTTAATAAACCTAATAAAGGCTTCAATACAGACTTAGGTAGTGGTTCTGTCAACAAACCTTGAATGGAGACTATGGGTCTACTGGGAAGGGTTTACCACAGTCTTATGTATCTTGGGTAAGATGTAAAAATATTGTTGTTTAGGGTCATCCACCTTTAATTCACCCTCCAACTGCTCAGCAGTCAAGCCCTTCTTACTAGTTTCCATAAGAAAATCATCAATAAGTTTTTTTAAATTGTAATGTGGGGTCCAGAGGTAATTTAAAATAAAATCTTCTATCATTAAGCTGTCACATAACCTCAGTCTCATAACTGGGAGAATCCCAGAGCACCACCGCCCCACCTTTATCAGCTGAAGTAATGACTAAATCAGCATTATTTCTCAACTTTTAATGGCTTCTTTCTCATATTTATTCAGGTTACTGCCAGAATTCTTAAAAATAACATTTTGTTTAATATGCATTTCATGTAAAATCTGTTCCTCAAAAGGTTTTACTTTTGGGTGATGTGGTTGGTTGAAAGTTAGATTTTTTCACCATAAACACATTAGTTGAACCCAGATCTTCCTTTGTGGCATAATACCACCTCAAATTCAAGATACGACAGAACTGCTTAATATCTACACAAGTCACATAATGTGAAACATAACAAGAAGGAATAGAACTCAAGCCTTTAACAATGACCTTTCACTCTGTGTTATGTACAGTCATAAGACGTCAAATTAACACTCAAGTCATTCTCATTTGTAGTAGAAATAGGATTATCATTTTCATTCATGTGCAGGTTTCTATTGCCTTCCTGAATATTTTGTCTATTTCACACACAATGCTTTCTACCAGCTCGTCTAAAAGGCCTGCTTTATTCTTAGGTCTTTCAGTTATAGGGGAAGAAACAGGTGGATTAATATCCAAGCCATCAACAAAATCTGGCTCAGTATCAGTGTTAGAAACATTGGAAGAAACATCAGACAAATTTGACTCTGTATTACTAAAATTATTCACTTTTTTTAAAATTGAACAAACACGTTTATGTTTAAATCTAACACTCCTCTTTATCAGCATCAAAAAAACATACAGCTCTTGTCTTTCTTCCACCTAAACATAACATTCCCCTTTAAGTCACCCAAGTCCCTGTTAAACTTCTTCAGCTTATGGGCCTTAAGTCTTTCATACAAACTCATTTCACCCAGATAATTCTCCGACATGGCCACATACTTCTGTTGTTCAAAATTCTATAATATATCCAAATTAGCATCACGTTCAGTTTTCAAAGTGGGCAACAACTTCTCATAATATTCAGTTAGCCGTTCTAAAAGTAACCTGGAGGCAGTTATTTGAATCTTTTTACATTTAGCCAAAAAACTTTCATCCTCCTTCCTAATGATACGCTCAACATAAACACAAAAGCGCCCAGGAGCCAAGTCTGCCCTCACTTATGCCTTCAATAACCTGACATGCCAGGTAACAGATCTAAATTTCTTAAAAACAACAGTCAAGTCTTTAAACATAGTCATTAAATCCAAAGAACGACTCACCTCCAAGGTTGTAGACTGCCCTGTAGAATAACCAAAGCATGCCAAATCATCCTTGTCCCCTGATAAGGACCCAATACAGTCACGTAGGTTGTTATTGAGGCCATAATATTCCAAACGTAGTCTCATCATCAAAAAACACTCAGTCAAGTATTTCCTGATATTTTTAGCAATAAATAAACAGCAAACACCTCACGATCCAATATTTTGCAGTCAGCACTCCTTCAACATCCAGATTAAGACAAAACCAGGTGCATGAACCTCTGCAGTGCTCAGGAGTTATAACACATCAAAGACAATGAACCTCTGCAGTGCTCAGGAGTTATAACACATCAAAGACAAAACACTCCAGCATTCCAAAATCAAAGTTTCAAGTGTAATTCCATTAATTCCTTGAAAAAACTGTAAATAAACATCTAAAATAATGGAAACAGCCTTCAACCAACATAACCATCACAGACCAGTTTCGCAAAAAAAGCATCATCAGTGCAAAGGCATGCAATTTCCTGTTTATTTAAATAAACTCCATTTAAAGAGATATGCCCCTAATTCAAGAGTTACACCAATACCAAGCAGATAGTGAAAATACATACTTAAACACACCCAAACCTGCATAAATACATGTCAAACAAGTACATGTGCATCTAATATCATGCTATAAATATTTTTTCAACTCACACATTAATGCACATATTTAAAAAACACAAATAAATATGTGCATTCAAATATAAATATACATGTACATATATATATAAATTTTATATATATATATATATATATATATATATATATATATATATATATATATATATACACGCATACACACACACACACACACACACACACACACACACACACACACACACACACACACATGATGGCAGTCATTTCAAGTACATGGCTATGGCCATTTCAGCCTCTGCTTTCACCCCATTCTAACATCAGAATGATGCACAAGCACACAAGCAGTGGCTACCTTTTTTGTGGGGGGGGGCAGGCAGTATTCCCAAAAAGGATTTGTGTATCCTCACCACAACTGTATTGTTAGTTTATTGTGAACTACTATTTTGACAGCTTTGAACATTAATCCTTGGGCACAACGTATATCTTCCTTGAAAAAAAAAAATAAGACTGAAATTCTTTTCTTACTCATGATTTTTGTTCAGACAACCATTAGATTAAAAGCTTGGGAAAATGCACTAAAATGCATCCTGAAGCATCTATAACCATGTGGCTTCTGGGTGCCCCAAATTAATCAAGTTATTTCCAAAACTGTGCTATCTTCGTCAATAAATTTGTGAGAAAAGATGTAAGGGAAACAAAAGTCGAATAGGAATATTGAATTCCTTTCCTTAATCATAGTTTCTATTCAAATCATCATTGGATGAAAATCGTAAAATGGGAAAAAAAATGTAAAATCAATGTCACAGCATATAGGAAATCAGGGCTTTCTGAAAAAGCTGAAGAGTAAGGCAAAATGTGAGAAAAGGGAGAAAAAAATAATATGCATGGTGTGGGAAGCCAGGGGGTAGAGGGGAGGACTAGAAGATGTGTATGGGGAAGGGGGTAACTGAAACAGTAGTCAGTGCTTAGGGTGCCATTTCATTTAGGTCCAGCCTTACACATAGAGTTGTTGTACAATATCATTGCTGCAACTAAATTTCAGTAACTGCGAATGTCTCTCTGTGAGATGGGACAACATAGTGAATTACACATGCCTCTGAAATTGTAAGAGGATTGTAGCTACTGCTCATGCTGTGCATACAACCTTTAAAACTCTGTAGCATGAACTAAATAAAAGGTTGCTTAGGAGGGGTGGCAGTGACAGGGTGATACTTAGATTGGAAGTGCCAAGAAGCCGCCAACTTGACATTTGCTGGGGGCCCCCAAAATGCTAATACTAGCCCTGTTTTAAGTGAATTAGGGCAATAGTTAAATGGTACAGCGGTAGCATTGTTACCTCACAGCAAGAGGTTTTCCTGTTCGATTCTTGGCAGGATTGCCTTCTGTGTGGAGTCTGCATGTCCTCCCCATGGTTGAGTGGCCTCTGAAAGACATGTGTAAATGGGTGTGCCTTCGCTGAAGGTTGGGTGTTGGGCTGGCAACACGGCACCATAGAAATCGACTGCCAATCATTAGCAGACCGGAGTTCTGCTGTGGTGACCCCTAACCAGGAAAAGCCAAAAAGACAAATAAGGGCAATAGTTAAAATGTTCTCTGATTTTACAGGCAGTCTCCCAGTCTCTCCCTCTACACACACACACACACACACACACACACACACACACACACACACACACTTTTTAATGCAGTTAACTGCAATAATTTGATTTATTTGGTCAAGTTCAGTAAACATGGCATTTTAAACACTGCAAATACTGAGGGTGCATACAAAAATGCCAGCTTCTTGTAACTGAATATTGTAGTTACTTTTCTTTTTTTCGTTTGTTTTTCTTTTAGCTTTATTATTTTTTTAACCGACCCTTATTAATCAGAGCGCATTTAGCAAGTGAAACCAAGATGGCATATATTTGCTTTCAGTCTTAGCTTCAAAGCAGCTTAATATGCTATATTGAAGCCATAGACTTCATACAGGGCTTTCTCTGTACATTAATACTGCATTGGAAAATGTCTGTTCTCAAACAGGGTATACCAGTTTCAATCCACCCATTTTTAAAGTGTGTGTATCAAGGCATCATCTGTTAAGTTATGAAATCTCGAAAGTTACTGTGTATTTTTGCTGATAATATATATGCAGTGTGGAGCTTTTTTCCTTGGGCCTCCAGTGAAAAGGGACTTTGCCCACCCCCATAGTGCCTTTTTTTAGGCAATACCAAACTGATAAACCTACCAACTTAACTAAACCTATGAAGGAATATCTGAAGGTGGTACTGTTCAGTGCTAGAAGTTTTAACAAGAAACTCCACTCTCTGCAAGCTTTCCTGTCTCTGAAGAGTGTAGACATCTGTGTAGTAATGACAACATGGCTTAAATTCGCTGAGATAACCTCAGTAATGCAAGGTTATAACACCTTTCACACCTTTAGACCATCTACTGCACAGGAGAGAACTGAAGTGGAGGAGTTTCAGTCTATATTAAGACTAATCTCACATTGAGACCATTTAAAGTGCATGGCCTACTGGAACTCATACATGTGCAGCTCACCATATACAGGGTGCCATACCATATCTGTGCAACATATTGGTCCCCTCATGTCACAGCAAACTCATACTAGCTATTTCCATGTACTAGACTCCCTCACCATTCAACCCAATATGATATTCATTAGGGATCTCAACTGCCACTCTAGAGATTGGGAATCCTACACCACTTCTAATGCACAAGCCCAACGATTCCAAAACTTTGTTAATACCAACATCTTGGAACAGTTGGTCCATTCTCCCACCAGCGGTACAAACATCGTTGGCCTTGTACTCATGAACATGGGGGCCAGTGTTCCTCACCCAATGTAATATCTTCACTTGTCATACCTGACCATAAGGTAATATTACTTAAAATAAAAATTAAACAGAGGATCCAGCAAAACCAAAAACTCCCCCGAACTATTCCAAGGCTAACCTCTCTCTACTAAGAAATACCTTGGCTAAATTTCAAGCACCCCCAAACTCGGTAAACACCATAGAATACACTGAGCTATTTACAAAATCTCTGTACAGCCCTATTGATAGCTGTGTACAGTGAGCTGTGCCCACTCATATTAAGAATAAGACAAACTTAAAAGACAAGCCATCCTGGTAGAATCACAATATCAATCTGTTATGCAACAAAAGAAGAAAAACTTTTAGCCAAGTATAAGTGGAAGAAAGCCATACATGCTAAAAGCACCCTGATCGATCTAAACAGGCAGCTAAGAGGGTTAATTAATACTTCAAAGGATAAATTTGAATAAAAAATAGCTTCTCAGGTAAAGGACAACTTCAAAACTTTCTACAGCTATGTCCATAACCTCAGAGGAAATGCACTGAATTTATTGTAATTGGCATCACCCACACTGAACCGGAGGCCATTGCCAAAGGAAATACCATATAACACAGTCCCCCCAACCAATTATAGAACAGGCCATTAATGTACTTTCCAAGGCCATAAACACCTCATCAATGGGCCCCGATAACATCCCAGGATGTTCAATAAATAGCATGAAACATGACCTCCGTGGTCCAGTTTAATCACTTTTTAACTGGAGCCTTCATTCAGGTTTTGTGCCCAAGGAATGGAAGATGGCTACTGTCATTCCCCTGCACAAAGGCGGTCCAACCACACATCCGGGAAACTGCATCCCCATAAGTCTTAGCAGCCTCATATGTAAGGAAATGGAAAACAAATCATCAGTGAGAACACGGTTAACCTGCAAATGCTGGAACCATCTCAGTTCGGTTTTGTTAAAGGAAGATCATGTCTATTACATCTGGTGCACTTTTCTGAGAGGGCAAGCAAAGCATTGGATGAAGGTAAGACTGTGCACACAGCTTACCTCATCCTGGCCAAGGCTTTTGATACAATACCCCACTCAGGCATTATAGACAAGGTCACTAATTTAGGTATAAACCTTTTTGTCACCGCCTGGATAGCCAACTGTCTCACTGATAGGACCCAGGAGGTCAAAATAGGTAAAGCCACCTCCACCAAGCGGCCAGCCACTAGTAGAGTCCCCCAGGGCTTGCTCCTTTTTGCCATCTATTTTTCTGAAATGGAAGCAAATGCTGAAGATTTATGTCTGACTAAGTTTGCAGATGATTGCATGCTGGGGGATATCATCGACTCCCCTGAAGACACTAGCATTCTTTAAGAAGATCTATCTCTGACTAAAATGGTACCAAAGCCATGGTCTTAAACTCAATGCTAAAAAATGCATAATTGTACCATTTGGGAAATCAACCACCCTGGCTAATTACCAGTGGTTAGGTATCTGGGTACCCACAGAGACAGTAGCCTTACCTTTGACTATTTATTTTATTTATTATTTTATTTTACATTTGTTGACCGGGCTGGTCCAACTGGATATATGTCCATTTTCAACAGAGGCCCGGAGAGAAAAGCTCCAAGTGAAAAACATTAAACATTAGAAAGTTACAAATATATCTCAGAAAAAAAATAACAATAATATAATAGTATTTTTACAGTGGCTACAATAAGCAAATAAGAACATCAAAGGGTATTCAAATTGAATAGTAAGTTTTTGAAAAGATTTGTAAGCAAGATAAATGAGAGCACTAGGAGCAGATAGCAAGCTAGTCAGGGTTAGAGCAGGCCAGAGCCAGTGAGTGAAGAGGTGAGGTTTGAGTTGGGATTTGAAGCTGGTAAGAGAGGAGATAGCAGTGAGGTTGGAAGGAAGGGAGTTCCAGGCTTTTCCAATTGTGTTAGAGAACAAGGAGTCGCCTGCTAAGTTGTTGGATTTACAGGTAGATATTAGAAGTTTGTTAGAAAAACGTAGACTTTTGAGATTACAATAAGGACTAATAAGGGTAGTGAGTATAGGGGTGTTGGTAGGTTTGTAGAGGATTTTATGGGCTAAGGAGAGCTGGTGAAATAAGATGAGATTTTGCAGCTCAAGCCATCCCAGTTGTTTTAAGTTTAAACAGTGGTGAGTTCTAAAGGTGGAGCCAGAGGTAACAGTCAATTTGGAGAGGTTAGTTTTGGACAGATATGTATAGATGGGAGAGGCGTAAAGGAGGGTAGAAATCAGATGGGTATGGGCAATGGAAGTTCTGGCAAGTGGTGTAAGAAATGGTTTAATTCTAAACAGGGAGCCAAGTTTTCTGTTGACTAATTTTATTGTGCTGTTAATCTGAGAGTCAAAGCATAGGTTGTTGTCTATATCTACTCCGAGGACCCTGGTGGAGGGGTCAGGAGATATGTAGGTGCCATTACTAGACAAGACAGAGAAGTTGAGTGGAGAGGATTTTCGGGTGGGGGAGGAAAGTAACAGTTTTGTTTTCTTGTGGTTAAAGATTAAGCATCTTTTTTAAGAACCATTTTTCAACATTTTGGAAAGTCTGTTGGGTGATAGAGTACAGTTCAGAGGGGGATGAGGCAGAACAAATCAAAGTAGAATCATCAGCATATTGTATGCAGGTAGCAGAGGACAAACTGGTATGTAGATCATCAATGAAAATAGAGAACAGAAGGGGGCCAAGTATTGATCCTTGGGGGACTCCAAGGGTAATAGGTAGGAGGTTGGATAAGCTGTTTTTCCAGTGCACTGCCTGTTGTCTGTTATGAAGATATGATTTGAACCATTTTATTGCACCAAAGTCAAGAGCAAAAGTTTTAAGTAAGTTTAACAGTATCTGGTGGTTGACCATATCAAAGGCTTTGGATAGGTCAATGAAGAGAGCAGAGGTAAGTATGTTATTGTTCCGGTTTTTGTTGATGCAGTCAGTAAAGGAAAGGAGGGCTGAAGTGGTGCTCTGGTAAGGCCTGAAGCCATGTTGACAGTCAACTAGTAGGTTGTGATTTAACAGGTGTTTAAGAAGTTGTTTTTGGATGCATTTCTCCATGATTTTAGATAAGGCGGAGAGTAAGGCTATTGGACGGTAGTTTGAGAGTTCTGTAGAGATCCCACCTTTATGCAGGGGAATGATATGTGAAATTTTCCAAAGTGAAGGAACGCAGCCTTCAACAATGGTTCTATTAATCAGAATGGAAATGAGATAGGCTAATGGATTGGCTGCAATTTTTAGATACTGAGCTGGTAGAAGGTAAGCAGAAGAAGAGGAGGTTTTAAGTTTGTGGAGAAGAGAACAGATAAGTGAAGTGGGTATAGGTTGAAGTTGAAAAGTGGGAATGGAAGTGTTAGAGGAGGAGGACAGAGAGGAGATATTTGGGGCTAGTTGGTTAGCTAGAGACTGGACAGTTTCAGAGAAGACGGTATTGAAGGCATCAGCAGTTTGTTTTGGGTTGTTTTGAGAAGTGCCTAAGGGGCATGGGGTGTCATTGTGGCCAGGCTTTAAGAGAGAATTTATGCCTGCTCAGAACTTTTGTGGATTTTGTTGGTTAGCTTGTCGTAAATGGCAGTAGTAGTTTCTTTTATCTTGAAGTACAGCTTTTTTAGTGGAGTTTCTTACTTGTCTAAAGTTAAGTTGGTCAGAGGGATCTTTAGTGCTACGAAATTTGGTCCAGAGTTTATTTTTCAGGAGAATTTTATGCCTTGTATCTTTTGAGAGCCAAGGGGCAGGTTTTGAGTTAATTCTAATAGATCTTAAGGGAGCATGAGAGTCTAGGATAGAAAGGAACCTGGCGTTGAAGTAAGCTATAGCATCATCCAGTGGCAGTTGTTTAAGAGGAGACCAGTTGCAAGCATTTAGTTCTGTAAGGAAGCTTTCAGGGTTAAAGTTTTTATTTGATCTGACCATTTTGTATTTGGTTAGGTTAGGGGTAGTAGTTTTATGTCTGATTAGATAAGTAAGGGCGTGGTCACTTAAATCATCAGGTAGTGTCCCTACTGTATAAGTGTGGTAGTGACTATTTATCAGAATCCAGTCCAATATGCTTTCTTTGTTGTTAGTTTTGTTAGTTCTGGTTGGGGCTTGAATGGTTTGTGAAAAAACGTGAAGATTTAAGAGGGTGGGAGGGTCTGCAGAGGTACAGGTTTTCCAGTCTATATTGACATCACCTAGCACTATGGTTTCTTGAGGGAACTGAATAGAAAGCCAGCTAAGGATCTCTTCTAGGGAACTAATATTATTTCCAGGGGGAAGGTAGGTGCAGATTATATAGATGGCTTTGTGTGTATTAACTTGCAGCTTGGAGATAAGGATTTCAGCATTACTTATAGAGGGAGGTTTTTCATGTTTGATAGTAATTTGCATGCCTGTTTTGTAAAGAATAGCTATCCCACTACCCTTTTTGGCTATACAGTCTAGTCTGAAGATGTAGCCAGGGGGAGTAATCTCATTGTCTAGGGTTGTAGGTTTGAGCCAGGTTTCAGATAGGCAAAGGATGTCGAAAGCACGTATGTCTAGTAGTGAATGGAGGTAAGCAATTTTATTATTAATGCTGCAGATGTTAAGGTGAGCTATAGAGAGAGAGTTAGGGGGTTTGGAGGGTAAGTCAAGGCAAGAGGGAGGGGGACAGAGGGGTTTTAGAGTAGCATTGTTGTTAGGACCAGGGTTGGGATGAATGTCACCTGCTAGAAGGGAGAGGAGTAGTCTTTTTACTACTACCACATGGCCACAGTGGTGCGAAAATCCTTTTATGTTGTGCAACTTATAAGTAAGGGCATGGTATCTAAGCCCAAAGAGGTCATTATGCCCCTGTATTCTACCATTATCAGACTAATCATAGGTTTCTTACAAAAGGAATACATGGCATAACAAACCTGCCTTATGCAGAGTGCCTTAAAGCCATTTCCCTCTACTCAGTCTCTTATGGCTTGCTGAGGGGTGATCTCCAACTGGCTTATAAGGCATCTACAAACCCCACACTTCTGAATCTCCTACACATTTGTAAGTCAAAGTGTGCCAGAAATACAAAGTCTATGAACCTGAATTTTGTCTGTGACTTAAACAGAACATGTTGGAGAGACAGATATATATCCCAGAGACTGCCCCTCCTATGGAACAAGCTTCCCATCCATGTGAAACTGAGTGTGTCTATTACCCAGTTTAAGCACAATATAGACAAGTGGATGGGGAACAGGAAATTTACAGCAGGCCTGGCAACCATGTTCCTTATAGACAGAGGTAGCTTATAAATGCCTGGCCCTCAATGTCCTATTTGGATACAGGACATCATTATTCTTTCAGGAAAACTTGGCTAGGCTTATAAGGGCACCCCCCTGGGTCATGAGTCTGGTAACAGTCTTTTAAAAGCCTGTATTTCATTGCTGGAACCTGTGTTCCGAGAGACTGCTTTTCAATCTGTCTGGAAATATACAGAGCTAAGTATATTTTTTTGGTTTTAGAGTTTGTACTGTTAATTGTTGCTGCTTATAGTTTTTCAGATCTCTGCTGAAAGTGTTTTCCCCACCTCCCCATATTTTCTGCTGTGTCTTCTGTTGGTATAACTGTTTTTTACAGCTTGTGTGTTATCCAATCCAAGGATCACGTGCATAGAATTAGACCTGTTAGTAACAGCCTGCATTTCATTGCTGGAACCTGTGCTCTGAAAGACTGCTTTTCAATCTATTTGGAAATATATTTATTTATTTATTTTATTATTTATTTATTTCCAGTTTGATTACTGGGGAAGTCCATTGGGCCCAAGGGACCCATTTTCAGTAGAGGCCTGGGGAGAAAAGCTCCAAATACAGTATACAGTACAGATATAGTAATACAGAAATGTAAAGATACATTATGTAGAACAAACTGCAACAAAGGTACATACAGTGTTGCTCAATAGTCAGACAAACATCTTTGTAGATGATCTTAAGGGTTATACAGGTTCATTTATGAGAGCACTCATTGCATAGTATGTGGGGAAAACACTTTGCATACACACCTTTAAAGTAGAAATATAAAACATTTACAAGCACACATTTAAAGTATGAAACTATTTACAATATTTACACAGTTGTGATGAGGGTTAGGTAGCTCTAGGAATTGAAGAGAGCTTGGATACAGTCATAGAAAAACAAGCTATGGGAGATTTAGAGAGCTTAGGAACCTGGGAGAAAAGAAACAAAAACAAAAACATTTTTTGGGCCAGTAGTTAGGAGAATTTAGGTAGGGTGAAGGCAGGTACATTTCCATTTAGTGGACAGGTGTTTGAAAAGCTGGGTTTTGAAGTTTTCTGAGTTTGGTATAGTTCTTAGAGTGGAGGGGAGAGAATTCCATTTTTTACCTAGTGAGAAAGAGATGAGGAGTTGGCCAGCAGGACGTTTGGGCTTATGGATAGTGATCAAGTTTTGATGTTCAGATCTGAGAGTTCTATTAGGGGTATAAGGGGGAAGTATATTAGCTAGAGCTGGACATTTAGAAGAGTGAAATATGAGTCTATGAGCAGTGGTGAGTTGGAGGTAGTTTAGGTAGTTTGGGAGTTCTAGCCAATTCAGATTGCAGGTTGCGGCAATGATGGGTGGAATGTTTGGATTTGATGGCAAATTTAGAGATTTTATTATAGCAGTTTTCTAGTTTGGAGGTGATAGAGGAGGATAGGCTGGTAAGGAGAGGAACTCCATATAGTAAGGAGGGCAGAAGACAGGTAGTGGCCAGAGTGTGCCAAGTAGAGTGTGAGAGAAAGTGATTATTCCTGTATAGCATACCAAGTTTTTGGTGGGTTCTCTTAATATTTTGGAGAATGTGGATGTCAAACTTAAGGTATTCATCTCTAGTAATGCCGAGTAGTTTGGCAGATGGAACCACTTCTATAGGTGAGTTGGTTTGACTCAGGACTCGAAAGTATCTTTGTTATAGGAATGAGTCTTTGTTGGGGGGAATAGTAAAATTTTAGATTTACTGGCATTGAGAGAGAGGTGGTTTTGGTGCATCCAGTTTTCGGTGGTTGAAAAAGCAGTTTGAGTTTTAGTGAGCAATTCAGAGAGGTTAGAGGCAGAGCAGACCAAGGTAGAATCATCTGCATATTGAATGATTTTGGCATCAGGAATTGCAGAGTGAAAGTTATTAATAAAGATGTTAAAAAGCATTGGCCTTAGGATAGATCCCTGAGGTACACCAGTAGGAGTAGCTAAAAAGGGGGAGGTGGAGTTTTTCCATTTGACTGACTGTGATCTGTCTGATAGGTAGCTGGAGAACCAGGATAAAGTGCTTGGTGAAAGATGAAGATTTGAGAGCTGAGAGAGGAGGTGTTTGTGGGAAACAGTATCGAAAGCTTTGGACAAATCTAGCAATACAGTAGAGACCAGGTGTCCAGAAGCTCGGGCTTGATTCACAGTTTCTAGGAAAGACAGTAGGGCAGTTATGGTGCTGTGGCCTGGGCGGAAACCATGTTGAGTAGGTGTAAGAAGATTGTTTTGGGTTAGAAAAGGCATAAGTTGGAGGTGAACGCACTTTTCAAGGATTTTAGAGATTGGTGAGAGTAGTGCAATAGGGCGGAAATTTGAAAAATTGGTGTTTTTGCCTCCTTTGTGGAGATGAAGAATATAAGCTGAGTGCCAGAGTTTGGGGACGTATGATTCCTTTAAAGATCTGTTAATAATGATGCTGACTGGGAGAGCTATACCGTCAGCAGCACATTTTAGGAAAGAGGAGGGAATTTTGTCAGGAGCATTAGAGCAAGGTTTAAGTTTGCATAGAAGTTTTTTTATAAAGTTAGTAGAGACAGGTTTGAGGTTGAACATAAGGGAGTGATTATTAGGGGAATTAGATGGGGAAGAGTGAGAGACTGGAAGGTTGCTGTTGATGAATGTCTTGGTTAGGTCTGATATTGTTTCTATGAAAAATGAATTAAAATCTGAGCTGATTTCAATGTCTGATTTACTAGGGTCAGGACAGGAATTAATCTTGGAGCCAGGATTGAGAAATGAATTAATAGATTTCCAGAATTGCTTAGGGTTTTTGTTGTTATTAGACTGGAGCCTAATATAGTAGGATTTTTTATCCTTGGTGATTAGCTGTTTCACATGGTTACAAAGTTGTTTGTATTGAAGGAAGGTATTTGGCAGGTTATTTTTTTGGTAAGGCTTCCACAATTTGTCTCTTTGAAGCATAATTTGTTTGGTATGCTTGGATAGCCAAGGAGCTGTATTAGTTTTTATTCTTTTGTTTCTTAGTGGGGCTACAGAATTTAGGGTGTCTAGGAAGACAGAGTTGAAGTAGTCTGTAGCACTGTCAAGTGGAAGGGTTTTTAGAATTTGCCAGTCCATTTGTTTAAGCATATTAGAGAAGGTTGTGGGGTTAAAGTTACTAAGGTTGCGAGTAAGAATGTATTGGTGCTGGTGAGGAGAAGAGTTAGTTGCACATTGAATGAAAGCTGGGAAGTGGTCACTAATGGAATCAGGAATTGTGCCAGAGTTGGTTATTTTATTTGGATCAGAGACTAGGATCCAGTCAATAGTAGATCCAGGGGGGGTTAGTTTTGTTAGGTCGAGTGATAGGGTAGATTTTTTGAGTGAAGTTATAGAGGTTAATGGATATGGATGGAGAGGGGCTATTGACCCTGTTCCAGTCAATATTTACATCACCTAGAATGTAGGTTTCGTATTTAATGCTAGTAGATGCCCAGTGGAGAATATCTTTGAGGATACAGATGTTGTTACCAGGAGATATATATAGAGAGAGCAATAAAGCAGATGTTTTTATGTTTGTTCAGTTTTAGTAGTCCAGCTGTAAGTTCAGTGTTATTGAATTGAGGAATTGGAATTTGGAGGGGAATTAAGGTGAGTAGGTCAGAGTAGACTAAGGCAGTGCCACCACCTTTTTTATTTAATTGGTCATTTCTAAGGATATGGAATCCTGGGGGCAGGATCTCAGAATTGGACATATGGGGTTTAAGCCAATTTTCAGAGATGGTTAGGATGCCTGGTTTGTTATAGTTTAGCCAAGCTTGAAATTGGTGGACTTTGTTCTTGAGACTCTGGGCATTAATTGTGAAGATTTTTATGGAGTTGTAAGGGGTGGGAGGTACAGGGGGGAAGAGGCATTAATAATGGTATTGGGACCGGGGTTGGGGTGGATATCACCGGCTAAGACTAGGTTGTTGAAGAAGTTAATCTTGAGCCATTTGTATTTGAAAACTAAACATTTAGGAAGATCTAAGATTAGTTTATGTGTCTGTTTTGTAGCAAAGGTGGAGAAGATTTTAGTGTGGAATACGTGTAGAGGCTTAGGCTGGAAGAGGGAAGGGGAGATAGAGTGGAAGTAAGAGTAAGGGTAAAGGTTGCAGTGTATGGAGGTTATTTTTGTAGGTAGAATTGGGCAGGCACTGGAGGACAATGAAGTGGTATAGCATAAGGGAATTAGTAAAAGAAGGAGGAGGCAGGGGGCCAGGTGAGTGTGGAGGATTATTAAAGGCATGTTTGTGCAAGGGGAGAAAGATTATATGTAGTTGTGGAGCAGAGAAAAAGGCTAATGCAGGAGTGAGGATTTAGTAAGAGGAACAGATTTTCTTAGAATTGTAAGAAGGGGTGGGGAATGTAATTGATTAGGGAAGTAGATAGAGTGAATGTAAGTAAGTGGGCTGGATATAAGTGGGTGGAGTAAGGAGGAAAGATATCTATTGGTTATTTAGGGAGGATGGGAGGGGGATGGGAAGAATAAATGTAGGAGTGGTGGGGGCGGGTGGAAATTGGGGGCAGGGTAGGGGAGCGGAGTGAGCCTGCAGGGCGAACAGAGCGGGATACGACTAAAGGAAGAAGGGTCTGAGAGAACAATCTGTGAGCTTCTGATAGCTGGGTTGCTACCAGGAGGGAAAGGTTAAGTATAGAGCTGGAAAGTATGTGTTACTGATAGTTGGAGGAATAGCTGGGTGCAGTTATTAAGCAAATTGGTGGATCGACTAGGGAATGTAAGAGCAGTCTTAAACAGCAGATATATGTATTGCGATATTCTAAGAGAAAGAGAAGAGATAGGAGTGTGAGAAACAAGCCTAGTAGAGGGAGAAACCTGGACAGGGAAATAATGTTACAGCTGAGCTAGAGATAGGAGATAGCTATTATAGACTTAGGGAAGGCTGTGATAACAGCTGCAGGAGGCAGCACAGGGACAGGAAAGTGTGTTTATTAGGGAGTAGAGAGGGGTATGGCTGCTGGGTATCCTGGCTAAGTCAATAGTTTTAATACTTTAAAATTACTGGTATATTATGTATTTAATAGTTAGTATATATGTTTAATATAAAACACACAGAAGTTATGTTAGTAAAACTACAACTTTACTGCTAGGTTTGGGGAACACATACTTTCTTGCTTCCCTTGGTAGCAGAGTTTTTGACTTTAAGATGGCAAGTTTCAGTAGTTTTAAGGATGAGTGGCTGGTAATATTTGTGGGGGTCCTTATTCTCCAGGCAGGTAGACCCTTAATCTTAGAGCAAGATAGGAGAATGGGAAGCTGGATATGTTAAAAAGAGAGAGAAAAAAACAAAATATAGTGAATGAGAAAACATCTATTGATAATTAGGGTAAAAGTACAGGCATTTCAGTCAGAGAAAAACACTAACAAAAACATATCATTCACTTGGTAGGAACAGGCATTAACATAGCATTCTCTCAGTAAATACAGGCTGGTTCCTATACTAATAGGCACTGGCAGAAACAGGTTTAGGAAGAGTGAGGCAACAGTACTTAGTATGTTTACACAAACAGGCTAGGAATGCATTACAGTGTTTACAGTCATGTTCTGCCAAGTAATATATAATATAACCAAATAATTCAGGGACACTTAAGCAGTTTGTTAAGTAAACCAGATAGAAGCAGACATTTTAGGAATATAGTTCTAATTAGGTCATAACAAGTGCACACAACAGTACAGGAAAAGGCGGAATCACTTTAGTTCAGATAAGCCATTTATACATAGCACAGGAGTCAGCAGTACGATTTTGCAAGCATAAAAATCCTACATTTACCACTGAGAACTAGGAATGGCTACATGTCCAACTGCCCACTCACAGAAAACTATGCTGCAAGCTCTTCATCAATTCTGAGGACGCCACACTGCTAGTACGCTTATAAAAAGAAAAAAAAAAAAAAAGGAGGCTGTATATTGTTTCAGCTCTAGCACAGCATTTAGAATATATATATGTGTATATATATATATATATATATATATATATATATATATATATATATATATATATATATATATATATATATATACTGCGCATATGTATAAAGCACAGCTCTGGCCGAGTAGGATTTACCCCAATGTAGAAAAAAATGCCACCCTGATACTTGAGGTGTAGGTATGGAGGCACAGAGTTATGCAGCCCGCTCGCAGTTTATAATTTAAATGAAATGAAACTGCGCAGACCCAGTTAAAGCCTCAAGAGTGTCTACTATTAAAGCAACACTATGCAGCGTCTCAGAGTATCTACTATTAAAAGCTACACTATGCAAGCGTACATGAGGAACACCTGGAAGCGCTAGGAGCAAATTGAAAATGCAATTGCTTCAGTTCTATGTAGTATCGAGAGGTAGGATTCCCTCAGGCTAAAAGAGAGTTTAGTTAGCATGGGAGAGGTGTGCGAGCAGTATCGGCATACTTGGAGGTAGTTTGTATTATCTAAGTGCTCGCCTTACATGGAGCCTCTACAGGGAAGGTAACCCCTAGACAATAGAGAATTAACTAGACGACTTGTATGTTACAGGCAAAGATCAAGCAACATAGTCCCAGCAAGCCACTAACCACTAGACTTTTGTGAGCAGCCCTCAGAAAAGAAAGCCAGTACTAAGGGATATTGCAGCACTTTCTCAAAACAGTGATGAGGCTTACATCAACTCCACGTGGGAAGCGCAAGTACACTGTAGCCGTTACTAACACAATTAGTCAGCACAAGTAAGCAAAACAACCTGGACGATCCTAGTTTTGGTGAGGTTTCACAGCACTCAAGCTAAGCTTTTGTGATTCTCCAGCTAAAAGTCATCATATGCAATAATAAAGTAAAAAGTAACTTACAGAGTTAAAGATGCTATGGAAAGGAATGCACAGCAGCCAGGGGGGTATTCCAGTAATTAAAAATGGTGCCTCGCAGGGCTGCACTGTTTTATAAAATTGAAAAGGGATGTGAGGTGGCTGGGGGGGGGTATAGGAGTGGGCAGGTAGGATATGGGAGTGTCTAAAGTTCAAGATAGGTGAGCCAGTATCAGAATGTTAAGTCATGTTGAGCTAGGTTGAGAGGAAGGTGGAAGAGAGACTGAGTGGGGGAAGTGACAGGGGAGTAGGATAGAGAAAAAGCTGTAGAAGGTTGACTCTTAGAATGAGTAGCAGATGAATAGGGAAATGGTAGGAGATTAGGGACAACTAAAGGAAGAAGGGTCTGAGAGAACAATCTGTGAGCTGCTGATAGCTGGGTTGCTACCAGGAGGGAAAGGTTAAGTATAGAGCTGGAAAGTATGTGTTACTGATAGTTGGGGGAATAGCTGTGTGCAGTTATTAAGCAAATTGGTGGATCGACTAGGGAATGTAAGAGCAGTCTTAAACAGCAGAGATATGTATTGCGAGAGTCTAAGAGGGAGAGAAGAGATAGGTGTGTGAGAAACAAGCCTAGTAGAGGGAGAAACCTGTACAGGGAAATAGTGTTACAGCTGAGCTAGAGATCGGAGATAGCTATTATAGACTTAGGGAAGGCTGTGATAACAGCTGCAGGAGGCAGCACAGGGACAGGAAAGTGTGTTTATTAAGAAGTAGAGAGGGGTATGGCTGCTGGGTATCCTGGCTAAGTCAATAGTTTTAATACTTTAAAATTACTGGTATATTATGTATTTAATAGTTAGTATATATGTTTAATATAACACACACAGAAGTTATGTTAGTAAAACTACAACTTTACTGCTAGGGTTGGGGAACACATACTTTCTTGCTTCCCTTGGTAGTAGAGTTTTTGACTTTAAGATGGCAAGATTCAGTAGTTTTAAGGATGAGTGGCTGGTAATATTTGTGGGGGTCCTTATTCTCCAGGCAGGTTGACCCTTAATCTTAGAGCAGGATAGGAGAATGGGAAGAGAGTTAAAGATGCTATGGCCAGGAACGCACAGCAGCCAGGGGGGTATTCCAGTAATTAAAGATCAACAAGATATCAAGATATACAGAGCTAAGTATATTTTTTTGGTTTTAGAGTTTGTACTGTTAATTGTTGCTTATAATTTTTCAGATCTCTGCTGAAAGTGTTTTGCCCCACCCACCCTCTATATTTCTGTCTCGTAGTTTAAATTTGGTGGCTTTTGCAGTTGCCTGCCCCACTATAGATTTGATCTGGGACACTCCCCCAGTCTCATCTCTTTATCACATTCTACCTAATAAACTCCTTCTGTACTTGCTTTTAGTCCTTTTTAATTTAATGGAATTTTTTAAACTGTGTTTGGTCTAATATTGCTACATACTCAAGTGTGCTAGCTTGTACTGCACGTGAATTGTTTTTATTGCTGTTTTAGCTACTTTTCTGTAAAAAAAATACTTTAAGCCTGTTTCCTACCTTTCCTGAAACTAGTGTAGTCCAGATACAGATTTGCTGTATCCAGGACTGCATGTAAGCTTCTGAGCCCCCCAAGCCTTTCTGTGTTGGAGGGAAGCCTTCTAGCTTATCAGTGGGAGTGATAAGCACTAGGTAACCTGTCTACCACATAAGGAGTGGTTCTGGCCCAGAAATTGTAGTTATTGGCCGTTTGGGCAATCTCTTCCATCTCTCTCAACTTTCTGATTTGAAAGCCTGCATTTGCACTTGTTTCTGTCCTGTAACTCATCTAGTGCAGAGACAGATTCTCAGTTTTAGCACTTAAATTTGCTTATTCATGCTCAGCACTTGTTCAGAACTTGTAAGCACTAAATAAGTTACTAATTACTATAGCACTCAACCTTCCTCATTACCTAGAGGAAAACAGTTTTTGTACTTACTTTTATCACTTGCTTAGAGAAAAACAGCTCTTGTACTCACTTTGATCACTTATCTAGAGGAAAATAGTTTTTTATTCAGGCATGTCCAAGGGTCAGCTCCCAGTGTTCTCTCCTGTCTATCTGATGAATCTGGGCATCTTGAGGCAATGTAGGAATTGCCTTGTGTACACCGACAACCCTCTCCTCCTACCACCCAACACTACAACCTGCGAGAAATGCAGTTATCTAGCCAAACTAGAGGTAAAGCTCTCTCCAATGAAGACTGAACTTGATTGTCAAGAGGAGAAGGTAAACATTTGCACCACACTACACTCATCACATAGTTTCACTAAATCTACACCACCAAAATCCACACATAGTAACACAAAAGCATTTGTGGAGGCTCTCGGTAATAATCTGTTTAAGCAACAGAGACATCCAAAGCAGAAACGCAAGCAACCTCCATCCCCCAACACAACCCAAATGACACATAGCCCACAGACTCAGTGTGCCACTCAACCACAGCCAATAAGGCAAAACAATGTACCCAAGACACTAGTCATAGGTGACTCTATAGTCAGGCACACTGATGTCCCACTCACCAGGCTAAACAAGGAGAAGGTTACTGTCAGCTGCCTGTCAGGTGCCAGGATCCGCCACATAACCCACGCACTCAGGTCACTCCACAAAAAGTACAAATATGACTCTGTCATTGTCCATGTTGGTGTGAATGACCTGAGATGTACCTTCCTGGGCTACATGAAAAGAGACATGGAAGAGCTCTCCGATATTGTAGCCCAGGCAGGTATGACTCTAGCCCTGAGTAGCATTCTGCCATCGCCCAGAATGATACCGCAGTACAAGGACAAAATGATTGACTTCAACAATTGGCTAAGCTTCTGGTGTCATTCTAAGGGGATCCAGTATCTGTCTTCTTGGGATGACATGGTCGACAGACCACAATGCTTTGCCAGAGATGGCCTGCACCTGTCGCCCCTGGGATTCCGGATACTGGCTAAGGCTCTTGCCGCCCCTATAGTGCCTTTTTTAGGCAAGGTTCAAATGACAAATTCACCACCATAACAGGGACAGGCAAGCAAAAACTGAGGGTAATGCTACTCAATGCTAGAAGTTTAAATCTCAAAATGCACTCACTCGAGGCACTCCTTAAAATGGAGAACATTGATATCTGTGCAGTGACTGAGACCAGGTTCAAGGCTCCACAGAGCACCTCTGTACTACCAGGCTATAACTCATACCACACTTTTCGACCATGTAACCTGGACCGAAACACCAAAGATGGAGGTGTGTCCATATTCATTAAGGATATCCACACCTCCAAACTAGTTGCTCAGCATAATGCATCCGAGGTTATCCAAGTGCAACTAACTCTGAGCAAAACTGCAATCCAAATTGTAGCTTGCTACAGATCCCCCACCATGCCCCAGGATTCCCACTCCTCTTTTCTTGATGTACTGGAAAATATTAGGGTTCAACCAAACACCCTAATAATGGGCGACTTCAACTACCCCACCATTAACTGGGAAAACTACTCATGTACCAACTCCTTAGCTCAACGCTTTCTGGAATTCATAAGCTCCAGTGCCCTAGATCTACTTATCCACACCCCCACCAGAGGCAACAATATCCTAGACCTAGTCATTACCAACATGAGTGACTGGTGTTCTACACCTGAAGTCAACTCCTCGTTGGTCTAATCCGACCATAAGCTAATCACCCTTGATATCCACATCCCACCCCCACCTCCCATTAAAGAAACCACGGTAAAAAATTTCTCCAAAGCCAACTTCATGCTTCTTAAGATAGAAGTGGTGAATTTCATGACACCCATGCAGATGGACAATACAGTTACAACTGCTTAATCCTACAGAAATGCACTCTATAAGCACTTACACAAGTGCATGGATCATGCTATCCCACAGAACCAAGACTCTATCCTCCAAAAAAAGGAAGCCAATCTGGTGATCCCCTGCCATAAACAAACTGTACAACAGAAGGAAGAATCTGTTGCAAAAGAGAGTAAAATCCCATGAGTGAAGGAGCTCCCTGGTCGGCCTCAGTAAGAAGCTGAGATCCCTTATAAGATCCTCCAAAGCTAGCTATGGAAACAAAATTGCCACTGATTCTAAGGACAACCACAAAGCATTCTATAGCTATGTCAAGACTCTCAATGGCAACATCCAGATCTGCTCTGAGTTACAGCACAACGGCATGAAAATTACAGAACCAACTGATATTGCCAACACCCTGGCAGATAGGTTCAGTGCTAACTTTACCCCCCCACCCCCTAAAGGGCCCATATCTATACAGGAAGAATGCAGAGTCCCTGTAAAAGCTGCACTCTCTAAAGCCAAAAACACAGCATCCATGGAACCGGACAACATCCCAGGCTGCGTTTTACACGAACTTCAGAACGAACTGACTCCCCACCTAAGCACCATGTTCAATAATAGCCTCGCATCAGACTTTGTGCCCACTGAATGGTGCACAGCAACAGTTATCTCACTCCACAAAGGGGGAGCCACCACTGATCCCAGGAACTATCGCCCTGTTAGCCTGACGAGCCTGGTCTGCAAGGCCATGGAATGTATCATCATGGAACTCATAAACAAAGACATTGGTAACCTCCAAACTCTGGATCCCACCCAGTTCAGATTTGTGAAAGGCAGATCATGCCTCCTGAACTTGATTGAATTCTTTGAGGCAGTCACCAAAGCCGTAGCTGAGGGTAAGGTGGTTCACACAGCCTATCTTGACCTCGCCAAGGCTTTCGACACCACCCCCCATTCTGGAATTATAACTAAACTCACTAAACTAGGTATAAATCCCTATGTCACAAGATGGGTTGCCAACTGGCTCTCTGAAAGAACCCACACTGTAAAAGTTGCAGACTCCAAATCTGACCTCAAATCAGTGACATGTGGAGTACCACAGGGTTCATTCCTGGGACCTTTCCTGTTTGGTATCTACTTCTCTGAAGTACAGGCTAACACAGAAGGCCTCTGGCTAATGAAGTTCACAGATGACTGCAAACTAGGAGCCATAGTCAAGTCCCCAAATGATGTGGATATCATACAGAAGGGCCTCGCTGAGACAGATGCCTGGTGTCAGAGCCATGGCCTCAAGCTCAATGCCAAAAAGTGCAGTGTAATCCCCTTTGGTAAAACCTCTGTACCCATGAACTACCACATAGGAGCAATCTACTTAACACCGAATGTGTGATAAGAGACCTTGGGACCCAGGTGGACAGTAATCTCTCTTTTGTTAGTCACATCACCACAGTATTCAGGAAGTTCTTCTATGTGGCACACCTCATCATAAAAGGGTTCTCATCCAGGAAAAAAGAGGTCATTGTTCCCCTCTACTCGACACTCATTAGACCCATTATAGAGTACAACACCCCTTTTGGAATGTACCTCACAAGACATCTGCAGCAGCTGGAAAGGCCACAGAAGTACCTCACAAAGAGGATTACTGGCCTCAAACAAATGCCCTGCACTGACCGTCTCAAAAAACTCCAGCTTTACTTCATAGCATATCACCTACTCCGAGGTGATCTCTGCCTAACATATAAAGCTATATCAAACCCAAAGCTGTTGGACATGCTACACCTAAAGAAATCCCAATCCCTCCAAGCTACATGCTCTAGGGACCTAAACCTTGTCACCACAATAAACAGGACATGCTGGAGGGATAGATTCCTGTCCCAGAGACTTCCCATACTCTGGAACAGGCTACCCATCCATGTCAAGCAAAGTTATTCATTAGCACTCTTCAAGAAAAATCTTGATGACTGGATGGGAAATAGGAAATACACCCCAGTGATCACTTCTGTGTCTCTGCTCGACAGTGGCACAGGAAAATAACTTTCTTGGGTGGTGTAAGCCAGGGAACCTTGCTGGTTAGGCTTACGTAGGCCCTTGGGCCAATAGCCTAGTACCTTCCTATGAACCTATGAACCTAAAATGTATGAATCTATTGTACCCTATACCTATATAGCTTTAACAGCTGAAAAACAAGAAGCAGTAAATGTCAGAGGCTTTATTTTATTTACAGTGTGCTGTATTTGGTAATGCTCTACTAGTTTTCCTTTATATAGTAGATTTATAGAAGCAACTACAGAGGTCATAAATCTTATTTATAAATGATCTTAATGTTCTTATTTCAGAAAATTCACCTACAGTATTTTGAAAACTGCAAATGAAGATATGGATGTGACCCATAACTTTAGGAAATTTGTTCTAACGCAAATAAACTGCACCTTACTTTCTATCAAGTGTATCAACAGCTCCACCATATGTTGCAAAAATAAGTTGCTTTTGTCTGTAATGTTTGTTAGTTCAGTAAGGATTTATTGGTTTCTTCACATATAGTTACAGAAAGGAATATAGTCAGTGTTATATACTTACTAAATATCACCACATCATCTACTCTAATGAAAGGCTTACCCTGCAGCTGTATTATACAGTTTAAAATTTTTAATTTTCATTTCTGTGTATATATGTGATACAATGCAGCTGCAATAATGTTTGGTTAGAATGCTTAGTTTTTCCCATGTCTATACTATGTAACTCTTTTACCTCAGGATTTCTTTCCAAATAAGAAAATGCATATTTTCATGTTTTATAAGCAGAAAGAATACTTTAATTTGGTCATGAGTACTGTGAGATATTGATTCTAGGCTGCTTGGTGGATTAACATGGGGTCATCTGAAGTACTGAAAGCACTGAATGGCTAAATAACATACATAGTTAATTTTCTGAGTTCAGCATAGAGGATTATGGTCGGGTCATTGATCGTAACCTGCTTATTATGTGTTCAAGGCATAGATGCCAAAAGAATTCACCTTGAAAGTGAAGTTTGAGAGGTGAATCTAGGCATCCAGCTCAAGAACACATAATAAAGGGTTATGATTGAAGATTCAATCAAAATTCTTTGTAGTGCATGGAGCTTTACCTGGTCCATGGATTACTAGCTACAGAAAAAAAAATCACCAAGTGTTTTGCTGGCTTTCAACACCATAAAGCACTTAGCAAATGCTATCAAAAAGGTAGTAACATACTCTCTTATTTTACATAAAGTCAGGGACACATTAGCAGCACAGACAGTAAGCAGAAACATTTTTTTTTTATTCTGCCACTGTTGTTTGCTGGTCAGTATTGGAAGATTTAACTGCCTAGTACAATACCTGATCCTAACAACTGAAGGAGGGGGGTGTTTTATATTTTTAAGATTGGGTCTCTCACTATTGAAGAGTTTAGCTGGTTTGTCTTTTTCCAGATATTGGCATATAATCACCACACTCCATGCACTACAATAATATTGTAAGAGGAGAAAAACTTGCTTATGTTCACTATATTTTTCTGAGATCTTTTGTTTCTTATTTGTCTTTGTATAAAATTTGAATCTAATATTCATGCACTCTGGAAATATTTTCACCTCTTTATTTTAAAGCCTCCTGTCCCAGACAAGGGACTTAATTACACATGATATAATCTTGTCTGCACACACTTAACACTAATCATGATTTTCATCACAGTTTAATATTTTTGTAGAACTGGACCAGCATGTTGCTAAATCTGTTATAGATATTTATGATCTTTTTGATGTTTGACTTCTTTTACCGTACTTTTTGTTTTGACTCAACCTTCTGCTAATGTACAAGAAGGCACTGAGATACATTCATTAAGCACATCTTGGATATTTCCATTTATAAATGCTGTTATAACACAGTTCTCAGCCAAAGGGTATGGTTTCTAGCATTTAGTGCTGTTGTGCATATAATGTTGCCACTTGCCACAGAATCTAATGTCTTATTTAATAACATTACAGAATCCAATGTGCTGGTGGTGGTGCTGCGGTAGATTTGTATCCTCACAGTAAGACCCTGTCCGGTTCGATTCTCAGCTTGAGCGTCTTCTGCGGGGAGACATGCGTGACTGGACATACCTTCATTGAAGGTTGTGCGTCATGTCTGGCAAGCCGGTACGTAAAAATCAACTGCCAATCATTAGCGGACCGGAGTTCCGCTGTGGCGACCCCTAACCGGGAAAAGCCGAAAGACACAAACAAACAAACAAACAGAATCCAATGTGCTACGTACTACATGCCAGTTCTAATCATTATTTTGCAGCATGGTGTGTACAGGTATTATATTGCCTCTTGGGATAAACAGTGATGCCACAGTGACCTTCAGATTAAGTGGTTCCTCAGTGCTACTTAATATTACAATAAAGATAAACTTCCCTAAAGTGTCACAGAGCTTACTCTTATGATTTTAGATATACTTGACTTTTTTTATTTATTGTGAATGAATGCACCTATCACAGAAAACAATAACTGCGTGCTAACTTAAGTAAAAACAAACCCAGTTTTCTATCATATGATCACTTTATCAAATATATACTATATTTGAAATTAGCAATGTTGCTCAGTGGGTATATAATAATTCCACAGGTGATATTACACACACACACACACACACACACACACACACACACACACACACACACACACACACACACACACACACACACACACACACACACGCACACACACACACACACTAAAAAAAAATAAAGCGAACAACAAACAATACCATTTTTTATTCAAGTTTAGAACTTTTCATTTATACAACCAATTCTAGCAAAACATAACTCAGAAAAACAAATGTGTAGATCACATACTTTTACTTCTTAGATCTCTGGTGACTATCCCTTTACTTGAAATCATATATTTGTGTTATACAAAAGGAAAAACACAAGACAGGAAAAGACAGAGAGAAACAAAAAATTGCATCCGCATTGTAGCATCATTCAGTCACCTACCACATTTGTATTCACTATTTTTCTTAATATTTTTGGCTTAGCCCCTGGAGTAAGTTTAACTAAAACTATTCCTGATCAAGTGCTAACCGATTATCCCAAGTTTCCCACTTCTTTTGATGAAAACAGCTTGAACAGTGTTTTAATAATGTTTTTTCTTTATTTTTTAATTTCTCACTGACAGGTTTATCTCCCCCACCACAAGATCCAAAGTTGTTTTCCATTTCCTTGTTAACATTTTCTTTGTTACTAATCTTATTAGCATAACTAATGCCATCTTGTTTGCTAACATCCTAAGTACACCTTTTTAACTTAGTAAAGATTTTACAAAATTTCTGAACTTTCTAGATTTTGTGTTTATCCATGGAGTTAAGCATATTGCCTCCCTGGTGCAGTCTGTGAGTGTAGTTCCTAATTTGTCTTGCAGTTTTGTTAATTCCTACCTTGCCCTCTCCATTAGTCATTAATTAGAGTTTTATGCAGTCTACTAACCATGCACTTTATATTCTTGTCCACTTACCTATCTTATACAATTATTTTAACTACTGACTTATCTCCTTTCATTTGCATTTTTTTTGTCAAATTGAGCTAATATTTCATATAGGCCTCTGCACATCATTTGCTCCCTTGATTGCAAGCTAAGGTGCTTGCAAAGTTCAGACCGGTCCCATCTTACTCATGGCCGTCTTATCTGTTACAAATATAACATTTCCTTCTCTTTTTCCACTAGTTCTGCGTTATTTCTTTGTTACCTTCTTACCTTATTTGGGGTGTTTAAAAGCCATGTCAGTGTTCTCATAGATTTCTTTAATTTGCCTACTGTCTCTCCCTTAGGTCTATATTATAACATCGAAATCTACAAAGATCGAATGTTATAATATCGAACCCTAAACACCGAAATCCGCAAACATCGAACAGTCAGAATAGCGATTTTTTTCCCAGGGAAATTGCTATTCCGAGAAACACACACAACAAAAACACACACAAAAAACAGTAATCCACACACATGCACTTAAAATCCTACACCTAAACTAAACTTTACATACACTACTAGCTATCCACTTACCTTAACCCAATCCTAACTCTAAGGTCCGTCACACAACCACACACTTACCTGACCTGCTCCCTAACCCTAACTCACCTAACCCACCCCCTAACCCTAACCTACACACAATCGCACACTTACCTGATCCCGACCCGTAACGTTCCAACATATCGAACGCTATAAACAGCGAACCCACAGCAATGGCCCACCGAATTCTTTCCCTGGGAAAGAATTTGGTGTCCTGCACCTTCGCTGTTTGCAGCTTTCAACAAAACTGGTTTGATATTATAACATTCGAACTTTATAAAATTCGATGTTATAATATAGACCCCTCCCCCTTCTGCTCATGGATTAAGTCTCTTGTACAAGTCACAATTTACTGCCTGGGCTAGCATCATCTTTTTCCACTTTGCTACATAATTTATATCCTGCAGCAGATAAATTAACCAATGTTGGAAGTAATCTCATGGATGTGGTGTTTTAACCAAAGTTGGGTGTGCTTCAAAGTAATCTCATGGATGTGGTGTTTTAACCAAAGTTTGGTTGTGCTTCAAAGTAATCTCATGGATGTGGTGTTTTAACCAAAGTTGGGTGTACTTCAAAGTAATCTCATGGATGTGGTGTTTTAACCAAAGTTTGGTTGTGTTTCAAAGCAATCTCATGGATGTGGTGTTTTAACCAAAGTTTGGTTGTGTTTCAAAGTAATCTCATGGATGTGGTGTTTTAACTAAAGTTGGGTGTGCTTCAAAGTAATCTCATGAATGTGGTGTTTTAACCAAAGTTTGGTTGTGTTTCAAAGTAATCTCATGGATGTGGTGTTTTAACCAAAGTTGGGTGTGCTTCAAAGTAATCTCATGGATGTGGTGTTTTAACCAAAGTTTGGTTGTGTTTCAAAGTAATCTCATGGATGTGGTGTTTTAACCAAAGTTTGGTGTGCTTCAGTAATCTCATGGATGTGGTGTTTTAACTAAAGTTGGGTGTGCTTCAAAGTAATCTCATGGATGTGGTGTTTTAACCAAAGTTGGGTGTGCTTCAAAGTAATCTCATGGATGTGGTGTTTTAACCAAAGTTTGGTTATGTTTCAAAGTAATCTCATGGATGTGGTGTTTTAACTAAAGTTGGGTGTGCTTCAAAGTAATCTCATGGATGTGGTGTTTTAACCAAAGTACATATACATTTTCTTAGACGTTCTGTGATGTTTGCAAGTTAAAATCATTCTTGTTTTAGCAAACATCAGTACTATCAAATCAGTCAGTTGACATTACCATTTTTTTTCTTTAGAATATTGTTAGCAGTTCTTCTACTAATATTGTTTGAAAAATCAGGGCTATCCAATAGCGCAAGTTAAGAAAGTCCATGGGGATAATCACAAAGTTGCAGGGATGTGTACACTTCATGCACACATCACAGTAAACGTTTTGAATTCAGAAATGGCCCTAACATGGGGCTGCATGGTTCTCTAACATGAAGACATGCAGCACCCCAGAGGCCTGGCTCTACTGCTAATGAGGCAGTTGATGAGAGAGGCATATGCTAATTAGCTATGTGCTTCCCACCCCAGACCCCTTGGAACCACCTTCAGGAGGGCATCTACACACTGAGTGACTCAAAAAAATCACTCAGCTGTGTATATCAGCATGTCCAGTCCCACTACATCGAGGTTGTTACTGTTTTTATCTACTGAAATGGGAGTACAGGGGTTGGGGTGTCGTCATCGAGGTCATGGCTTTCATCTACTGAACCTGATAGAAGTATGGGGGTTGAGGCAGGGGAGTCACTAGACACCAGGGCTTACTCTTAACTGATTGCCATCATGATGCTTACAGAAGCATGGGGATTGGAGAGAGGGGGAAGCACTATTCATTAGGGACACTACACTTGTGCCATAATCTCCCTTAAACTATTATAGGGGTCGGGGTGGGGAAACACAAGTCACCAGGGAGTACCTTAACAGCATTTCCACTGATATGGGGATGGGGGGAGAGTAGATAGGTTGAGGGCAGACATGTCAGGGACAGGTACAAGGACTGGTATGTGTGTGTGTGTGTGTGTGTGTGTGTGTGTGTGTGTGTGTGTGTGTGTGTGTGTGTGTGTGTGTGTGTGAAAGTGACTATGGGAGGATACCAATGGCTACATGAGCAGCAGTATACTACTGTGATATGCCGGATCAGCAGTGATTTACATGTTATGGTAGTAACTGGTTCAGGGCCATGCAAATTAGCCTATAATGAGGTCTTTCTTTTTGCAGCTAACATGACTCTGAATCACAAAATACCACATTGTGGGAGTAGGGCCTTTTTAACACAAAATAAAGAACAATTAATTTCAGAAAGTATTTATAAGCCAAGGCCTTTCTCAATAGCTTTGTGTTAGATGTAATGTGGAACACTACTTGTTACTGCTGTTATGTCTGATGGTGCAAATATATTAAGGTATGGGGAATTCTAATCTTATAATGCAGGTTACTAGCTGTCTACTTTCCACATTTCACATATCTAAACTAATTATATAATTAGAGATTGAGCAAAAATGTTATCTTTACTTCTGTCTTCAATTTATGTCCACATCAATTCCAGATTTTCCTTGGTACTGCAAGCCAAGGTACTAGGGAACATGTAATGATACTAGGTGCTAATGGTTTAAAATAACCAAGATCACTACCATGTTTAGTTCCTTTTAGAATTCATAAAGAATTATCCATTGCAGTTTATGATCTATAATCAAATATTTATGTGCTAGACTTAATTGAATTTAAGGATTAAATGTAGCAATATGAGATTGATGAGGGGTAGTTTTCTTTTTACTTGTAACTCTCTGAATTTAGTTTCCTTCTAGGCACTCACCTCCAGTAAGCCATGCAATGATACTGATAGTGTGTGAAACTCCTTCTCTTAGAAGGCTTGTTGGCTGTGTGGAGCATCACATGAAGAATGGCAATATGTATAGTCAGCATTACCTTAAAAATACATTTACTGTGTTACAACTAGTTCTGCTGAAATCTGATAAGAATCTGTGGACATTTCACAGAAAATGTACAGTGGGGCATGGTAACAAACTGTGAACATCTCAAAGTGAATTTAGTACTAAGGAGCTTGCTAAATGCACATTTTTGTGAATTTAGTATCACAGGAGAATGATAGACCTACCCCTGGATTCTCTATGCCCTGCATGGTGTGCATGATTAGTGCAGGAGCTCTAGCAGGCAATATGTCTGCCGTGCAATCCAGGAACAGCCTGCAGGGGCGTGCATGAGAGCTCCTGCACTAATCATGCACGGACTAAGCCCTGGTATGCAATTCATTTTCAGGAGAAATTCTTGCAAATGAGGTGATTTTGCAATCCAGGAAGCTTGCAATAGTCCGTGCAAGACTAGTGCTATCTGCAGAAATGTACTCGGTTAGTAACCGAGTACATTTCTGCAAAATCTGAAATGGAGCTATGACAGCTCCAAATAAAGGCTGCATATCATTGAGGAAGCATGCCAATGGCCAGGCATAAGGCCATTGGCATTGCAAACAATAAAAAAAATTAAAAACAACAGCTTTTATTTTTTTTCGCCGATCTCGGCTGTTTAAGTATAGGGTAGTGGTGCGCAAACAGGATTGTGGGGAAAATAATAAAATAAACCTAAAATAAGCATTCTAACTAAAATCAGTATTCTGCCATGCAAGTCAATGGCAGGCAGAAGACAACCTGGCCAGTGAGTAATGGTTACCAAAAGGGGAGGCTCAGTGTGAGACATGTAACTATGCATTTGCAGGCAATCCTATGGAAATGAGGGGAAGGATAGTGAATCCCAGTTTTCCCCACCATGTGAGGCAGGTCCCAACAGTGTAAGAGTATGAATAGTTGGGTGCAAGACTAGGATATATGTGACATCATGGGGGTGTGTGTACTGTAAGCAGATTGGAGACCTGTGGCTCGGGATTGCTCCTAGCTTAGCATAGCTAAGCTAGGGGATGTGTCTAAACCTGCCTAGCACTCTTTATAAAGCCTCAGCGGGTGTGCGTGCCGTGCATCTGGTTTTAAAGAAAAAAAAAAGTAAACCAGGAAATAGCAGCTCTGTGCACATTTGAGCACTCTGTTTGCACAGCCCACCCCTTGCCTTAAACAGGAAGGCAATGAGAAAGGAAAACAGCAGTAGGAAGGTAATCAAAGAGAACTAGCTTAGCTGGCAGGTGAAATGTATCAGAATCAGCCAATTACACAGGCAGCAGATCAGCCCAGCTCAACACACCACTATAAACTATGCAAACACCTTTCCCCCTTGTTTTTTCCGAAAAACTCTGCACCATCGGTGTATACAAATGGGAAAATTTTACAAAATGAAAGCAAAACAAATAATGTTAGGGGCTGCTTTTGCTATCATAAGCCAGCATGTGCAAGAGGCTGAGGGTGGTGAGGATATAAATGCTGCCGACCAACCCACAGTGAGGAGATGGAGAAGAGTGTACAGACCCAGGGTAACCTACCAAGGGCTACATGAGCTGGAGATAGTGGAGTGCTATAGGGTGAACAGGGACCTCCTACAGCAAATTGTTGAGCTGTGCCGGCCACACCTCACACACAGAACTAACTGACGGGAACCCATTCCAGTGGATACCAAGGTATGTGTAGGCCTAAGAATACTAGCTACAGGTACCTTCCAAAGGCTGACTGGGGATATGATGGGGATTTCACAGGCATCAGCATCCAGGGTACTCCACCAGTTCCTGGATGCCAAGTCAGCACATGTCGGTGAGCACATATATATCCCCAACACCCGTGAGGCGCTGGCCAGCAATATGCATCTCTTCCACCAAATAGCAGAATACCTTGTGGTAGTGGGTGCAATAGACTGCACACATATATGCATCAAAGCACCACCCAGTGAGTGAGCAGGGTAGGGTCTACATCAACTGCAAGGGCTTCCCCTCCATCAACTGCCAGGTCATATATCATGCCCATGGCATAATAATGAATGTATGTGCTGGCTGCCCTGGAAGCTATCACGATTCCCACATCTGGAATCTGATGCAGCTGTACCAGAGATTTGCCAATGGGGACATTCTACACGGTCACCTAGTGGATGATGCTGTATACACACTGGAGCCATGGCTGATGACACCCATCAGAAATGCACACACACCCAAACAAGAACTCCATAATGAGGCACACGCACAAACAAGAATCATAACAGAGCATGTGTTTGGGATTCTTAAGTAATGGTTCCAGTGCCTGGACACATCTGGTGGAGCCTTGCAGTACTCACCAACTACATGTATGCAAATTGTCCTTGTATGTGCCATGCTACACAATATGATCCTGCGGAAATATCTGCAGTAGGAACAGCATGGGGCAGGGCCACACAGCCCCCCAACATTTCCAAGGCCTGCACAGGCGCAGAGTGACTCAGAGGGGGAACAACCTGACCATGCCCCAGTAGGCAGAAGGAGGCATGCCCAGTATGCCCTGGCCTTGGCAAAGAGGCAACACATAGCACATGCACTGACACAGTAGGGACCTAGGGAATGACACCTCTCTCTGACTTGCACATACAGTAAAAGGGATGCCAAACATGACACTGCCTGTGCTCAACCATGTATAGGGAGTGTACTATGTGCATCCTATATAGGCAGCTCTGCAGCACCACCCTCAATACTGGGACACCCGCAAGGTAAGTGACTTACACGTCAGTCGGGGAGTCACATACCCAACAGCAGTCACAGCCAGCAGGACAGGTGTAGACAAACACAAACAAATGCTGTACTATGGCCTCTAAATGAGGTCTTTTTGTAACCCCTCCCCCCCGGCCTACACAGACAGATTACAGCAGGCCAGGCAGTTGGATATCAGTTGTGAAGGCTAGGAAGTCAGAAACTAATATGTAGGTAATTAAAAGCTAAGATCTGTAGTACACTGGTATGCCTCTAGCCAGCACGATAGGTAAGACTACAGACTGAAATGGAGTACCCAACATACCAGTACATTCCTAGCAAATGTGTACAAGTGTCAGGTGTGCCCTCCCCATCCTACGTAGACTTATAGTAACAGTCAGGTGTGCCCCCCCACTCCTGTGCAGAAATGTAGAAATAGTCAGGTGTGCCTTCCCCCATCCGACATAGAAATATAGTAACAGTCAGGTGTGTCCTCCCCAAACCTGTGTAGAAATGTAGAAATAGTCAGGTGTGCCCCCCATCCTACATATAAACATCGTAGCAGTCAGGTGTGCCCCCCCCAAACCTGTGTAGAAATGTAGTAACAGTCAGGTGTCCCCCCTCACTATGCAGAAATGTAGCAACAGTCAGTGCCAACTGACCAATGGATACCCTGCAGACACATCATGCTACCTGTTGGTGTACAACACAAAGGTCACCACCACAGTACAAACTACCTAGACTTTTTCCACACATGCAATACAGATGGCCATACTGGGCATGCTCACACACTTAGAGAAATGAAGGCAATGTCACTCAGTAACATACTGAAAGGTCATACTGGGCATGCTCACACACTTAAACACATGAAGGCCATGTCTGCAAACACCAGTGGACCAGACATATCTGGCAGTCGCATTTCTTAGTGCAGGCACATGTCAGTATGCAGCACTCCTGCCTTGCACACACAGTGGATAGGAATACAGACATATATGTAAGGACAACACACTATAATATGCCAAGGTAGATGGGACATAGATGTGTGGAAGAGGGTGACCATGGCAAGGAGCCATCCATTGCTGTCCCACCCAGCACACAGTCAAAGGGCCCCAAACACATGAGGTGCAGATGTCACCCACTGCAGATAATAGCCACCAGTATATCAGCATTACAGATTATGTGGTGCATGTGCCAGCTGTGCAACATGACTACACAAGGAAGTAGTCATGTAGTAGCTGTATACACGTACCTGTGACATATGACCCCGTGTGTGCCCGCATGTGGTGTGTCAACCCCTAGATGAATGGGTTCTGGCCCATGCACACACCACCTTCCCTATAGCCCTACTATGACAAGCCTGCTGAGGTTTTCCAATGTGAAATACACCCTTGGGAGAGCTGTATCCCAGTAATCTCCATGGCATGTCAATAACTGTGTACTGCTGTAGTGTAATAAACTAGTTAGGTAGGAGTTCTAACCCCAGACTTGGCAATTGTGAGTGTGTGTTTGTGTGCGTGTCTGACTGTATAGAGAGCAATGCTTTTTAAGCTACTTACACATCTGATTGAGTAGAGAACAATGTTTTTAGGGTACTCACACTCCTTACAATTCATATACTCAACTTTGGCAAGGCTGCTGATGTCACCCACCTATAAATACACCTCTGGGAGCATTGTAGCCCAGTAATCCCTGTAGTGCGTCCTGTAACTGTGTACTGCTGTAATGTGATAAAGTAGTGAAGTAAGTGTTCCAACCCCAGACTTGATAACTGTGTGTTTGTGTGCGTGTCTGTCTGTTTCTGATTGAGTAGAGAACAATGTTTTTAGGGAACTCACACTCCTTACAATTCATATAATCAACTTTGGCAAGGCTGCTGATGTCACCAACCTAGAAATACACCTCTGGGAGGATTGTAGCCCAGTAATCTATGTAGTGCATCCTGTAACTGCATAGTGTGATAAAATAGTTAGATAGATGTTCTAACCCCAGACATGGCAATTGTGTGTGTGTCTGTATGTCTTTGACTGTGTAGAGAGCAATGCTTTTTAGGGTACTCACACTCCTTACAGTTCATATGCTCAACTTTGCCAAAGATGCTGATGTCACCAACCTAGAAATACACCTCTGGGAAGGTTATAGCCCAGTAATCTCTGTAGTGCATCTGGTAACTGCATACTGCTGGAGTGTGGCAGTTCTGGATGTGTTGTGTGTGTTCCAATGTCTGTGTATGGAGCAATGCATTATAGGCTAGTCACACACAGTACATTCCCAATGCCCTACTTTGGTAATCCTGCTGATGACATCCATTGTGAAATACACTTTTGGGGAAGGAGTTCTCAAGTAATCCCTGTGGTGTGATATAGACCTCTTTCAGGGGTTCTATACCCACACATGTCAGTTGTGGATGTTTTGAGTGTGTCTCACTGTCTGTGTAGGGAGCAATGCATTTTAGTCTACTCACTCACATTACATTTGAAATGCCCTACTTTGGTAATCCTGCTGATGTTATCCATTGTGAAATACACCTTTGGGGAAGGAGTTCTCTAATAATTCCCCTTGTGCATCCTATAACAGCTCCATGCTGTAGTGTGATATTGATCTTGGTCAGGGGTTCTATACCCACACATGTCAGTTGTGGATGTTTTGAGTGTGTCTCACTGTCTGTGTAGGAAGCAATGCATTTAGGCTACTCACTCACAGTACATTTGAAATGCCCTACTTTGGTAATCCTGCTGATGTCATCCATTGTGAAATACACCTTTGGGGAAAGAGTTTGCTAATAATCCTTGTGGTGCATCCTATAACAGCTCCATGCTGTAGTGTGATACAGACCTCAGTTAGGGGTTCTATACCCACACATGTCAGTTGTGGATGTTTTGGTGTGTGTCTCACTGTCTGTGTAGGGAGCAATGCATTTTAGGCTACTCACTCACAGTACATTTGAAATGCCCTACTTTGGTAAACCTCCTAATGTCATCCATTGTAAAATGCACCTTTGGGGAAGGAGTTTTCTAGTAATCCCTGTGGTGCATCCTATAACAGCTCTATGCTGGAGTATAATATAGACCTTGGTCAGGGGTTGTATACCCACACATGTCAGTTGTAGATTTTTGTGTGTGTGTCTCACTGTCTGTGTAGGGAGAAATGCATTTTAGGGTACTCACTCTCAGTACATTTGAAATGCCCTACTTTGGTAATCCTGCTGATATCATCCATTGTGAAATACACCTTTGAGGAAGGAGTACTCCAGTAATGTCCATGGCACGTACTATAACTGCGTACTGCTGTAGTGTAAGAAACTAGTTAGGTAGGGTTCTACTGGTGTGTGTGTGTGTGTGTGTGTGTGTGTGTGTGTGTGTCACCTGTGGCCAGTGTGGAGTGGGTTTTGCATATTTCTTTATGGTGGCCCTACTATATATCACAATGTCAATCATACTGGGATAAGAGATGTAAAATAGCTGAGAGGCTGGGGTGAAAAGCCATACCCATACATGTGACATGAAGTCCAGGCAATCACAGTTAGCAACCCCAGTATTACCCAGATCACACTCTCTACCCATGTCTCATACGCACACATGCCTAGGCAACAGCCAATATGTGGGTAGTACACTGCATATTGGCCACTGATAGTGACTATGGAATGATAGCAGTGGGCTACAGAGGGCATGTCACCCTGCCCATCTGTCTAATATGCATGTACATGCAGACTGTGCACCTCCCCATGTTCCCCAATGGACACCTGCACCACCTGTGGTGCCTTCACATGTGACCCACAATGGACATACCATGCCTGACAACATGCCCTGTATGGACAGATGCCACTGACACCACTGAATGCTGTTAGCATGCTATCAATGTAGGTGCAGGGTAAACCTACTGCCCATTACCAGTTCCTGCCACAGGTGGGCAAGACTGGCACATCTGATAATAATCTGTGTTCACAACATGGGCCAGACACCCCAGGTACAGTTCCACATGTCACTGTACATGCATGTGGGAGGTGTGCACATCCTAGACACCATCCATGTCATGCACTAAGGAACACATATATGGCAGGCGATGCACAGCATTGGCCACACACAACAGTCACCCAGGTGACTGGATGGGGATACAATACCCACCTGTATGGGCAAATGCAGAAACTACAGCCCTGAGCCACAGTGCATATCATTGTCATGTGGCCTGATGCCAAGGTATATCCATCACTTACCCTTGTATAGCCTGCTGGCACAGTTGACCACCACAAACCTGTGTAGACATGCACCCATGCATGTCAGTACTGGCACCCAGTGTGTTTGTGTTTGTGTTGTATGGTGCGTATGGCCACATCCACACTCACTACAACCCCCATGGGCATACTGAAGCATGCTGTCCAATGTCTGACACCTCCTCATAATTTTTGCCTTTATGATCTCTGTATGACCCGTGTGGTGCATGTGATACCTGCACAGTGATGTGTTTTGGCAATCCCACTACTGATGAGTTGTACTCCTGGCCCTGCCAAGTGTGTCAGTGTGTGTGTGTCCCTGTGAGACTGTGGCTGTGTTGACGCTGGCACCTGTTCATACAGACAGGCATGTGTACGTCACCTACCTTATATGTACCATATCTCCATTGCAGATGTCACTCACCATCACATATATGTTCTGAGTGCTCCACGACAGGTAACCCATGTGGCACATCCAATAAATGCATCTAACTGTGATAGCACTACATAGTTGTCAGGGGTTTGATATCCTGTGCTGGTAGGTGTATGACACAAACATGCTGCAGTTTTACTCTCCCACCCCTCCCTGACAGGTATTTGCCTCTGTCTGCCTCCCCCCCTCTCTGGTGGATGTGGAGACCCACACCTGCTTTTCTTAGGCAGCAGCACGTGTATTTTAAGTGATGCTCATGATCAGCTGATGGCCTCTGCATGAATTGCAGCCCTCCCCTAGCTGATTGCATGTGGAGCAGCTGTGGTAACATTCCCATAGCCAATTGCATGGAAACACACTCCAATATCTAGGAACATCATGGTGGTGTTGGCCCTTTTCATTCACTGTGAGCAGGAACTAGATCTGTTGTTCATCAAACAGCATCTCAGATGGATTATGGATTTACCTCTAACAACATATACTGTGTAAAGAGGGCAACAAATAGGAAGGGGATGTGCCTGACCTGACTACAGACATTAAGTGCTGCTATACTGCATTTGGAGTAATGTTGGTTTAACAGTGTTTGTCTGGATATGGCTGTCATACATGTTGCAGTACCTGCCATGTCAGTTCCATGTTTATGAGGAATCCCCATTTGCAGGGTCATCTGCAGACTGGCCAGTGTTCTGCCTTTGGTTTCACGTGTTAGCCACGGAGAATCTATCTGTGGACTGCAGAAGGTAGTGTGAGGACTGCAGTCTGTAGATGGTGAAGGCCGTGACAGTTACTGACTTCATATCCCACATAGGACATATGTTGCAATAAACCCTGTTACAACAGTAAATGTATGAGGGTATCACAGCAACATGTCAATATTGGCCCTGTGTATGTGCTTCCAGCCACACCTCTATCAACCTTTGTACATATGTCATGCATGAAGTGGTACATATGTGCAAACACCATAATTAGTGCCATTATATCTGATAACAAGCCAGTGACTTATCGGACTGCTACACATGTTATGTACAGTAGGGATTATATTTCATGACATAACCTGGACATTCTGTGGATAATTGTACAGTACTGAGATCTGTGTACTTATGGTGAATGTTGGCAGTGTGTGTATTGTTAATAAGTACTTTAGCCTGTGTACAGACTGTGGTAGATGTTATTGTTTGAGCTCCCCTCCTATCTGATGTTACATGCTGCCCCATTGCATGGTACTGTATTGACGTACATGTTCGTACGGCCATATACACACATGTCCAATAACACAGACAGCCATCAGACCAAACTGTGTAGCAGCCCAGTATATGTAGGGTCATTCTGTGAGTGGCACATATGAGGATGGTGTAGAACAGATAGTCCATATACTGGAATATTATGCTAGCTTACCATATGAGGCTGTGGCTGTGTTCGCATTGGTTGTGGTTTTGCACTTTCACACAGGTGTATCTGTGCTGTCACATGCCTGTGGAGCCTGCTATATATGCAGGTACATGTGCATTCCCCCATAGGAGATATAGGCCAGTGTTGAGCCAGTCTGCCTGTAGCCTGCACAGTGCATTGTTACATGCCTAGTAGCTTAGTGTATTTACCCAGTGAGATGTCATGTGCAGATACTTGCCAGATGTACTACTGCCGTGTCTCCCTTAAAAGTCATGTACGTCAGATAGAGCAGTAGGATGCTGTACAGATGTGTGTCAACATCTAGTGGGTAGTATGTGGCCATGGCACCGCTGAACCAGCAGTCATTATGTGTCAGGCCAGACAGGAGTGTGTAAATGTATAACCCCTGGTGGCAAATGTATACCAGTCGTTAT